>NW_009726577.1:58280-106329 GCF_000703405.1 Apaloderma vittatum | reverse complement strand
CAGGAATCTGGAGGCTCTTGCTCTTCCCAGTCATCCCAGTCACACCAGAGGATGAGAAGCACATTCCTGTGCCACAAATCTACTATTTCTGTGTCTCGGCATCCAACCTTTACCATGTATCAAACTGAGTCCAGGCCTACCCTTGAACTTCTGCATGCCCTCTGGGCAAACAAATAAATACACTGGGTCAGATCAAGAACTGTGTTAACTCGAGTGGTCCAGCAGATATTCATAGCGCAACAGATTGATTTGGCGACTAGAAACGACAGAAAAGACTGCCAGGATGGCTGAAGATTCCTTGAAGTTTGCAGAATCAAAGGATCTCACTCCTCAGAGGCAAGGTATTGCCTTCCAGTGGGGCTGGAACTATATGCCAAATGAAAAAGAAAACCTGTCCTCCTGAGGAAGGAGAAGCAAAGACCCCGTTATAATTGTAGTAGGTCAGATGAACTGGGAGAAGACTGAGGAAGGATACAGTCCTTCCACGCTCTAGGTGAGGAGTGCAACAAGAAAAGTTTTTGTATAACAGTGAAACACAAGCAGGGAATGGGACACAGCTGAAGGAGAGGCCAGTAGATAATCAAATCATTTTTGCATTCACCCTGAGAAATGACCACTAGACACAAGTTCCAGATGCCACACCGGAGAAATGCAGAAAACTGTGTGCCTGCCTATACTTAACCAGATCCCTGAAGGCTTTTGTCCAAACTTTCACTGAGCATGGCCATATCCATCTAGCATAACATGTGTCTTCAAAGAATGGCTTACAATAGCAGAATTTTTTATAGAAAAGAAAAGAAAAGAAAAGAAAAGAAAAGAAAAGAAAAGAAAAGAAAAGAAAAGAAAAGAAAAGAAAAGAAAAGAAAAGAAAAGAAAAGAAAAGAAAAGAAAATACACAGGTATTATTGTAGAGCCAATTTAGAAATGTCAGGATTGGAACAAGAACATCAGAAACTGAGAAATCAGCAAACCCACCTTCAGCAACATCAGTTTTGCAAAAATGCCTATTTTACATAGTTTTGTTAGAGAAACTCAATAGTTTTGCTGAAATGAGGGCTAGAACTGAAAGGAATGTGATACCATTTAGGAAAACTGTCAGATGTTCCTGAGCGGCATCTAATATATCTCCTTTTCCTCCTTACACATGCCGTCTCCCAGAAGCTGACATATCCCTGAATATCTGGATGCATTTGGGTATTTAGTATTCTATCCTTCCTTAATATTATAAAGTATGATGATACACTGAAACTATGCTTCATAAATTAACAAATAACAATAAAACATTGCTTGAGGAACCTGTCTAAATGATATAATATTAGCATGAATCATAGTCTTAATGAGAATCAAGGAAACATTTGACAATGGAGTACGATATTGCATAATTCAATGCAATAAAGTTATAACAGCTCTCAATAGCACTACATCATTAAATAAATTTAGCAGACACCACTTCCTGAATTTAATAAACTTGCTAATAGTTTGCTTTTGTATCTTCTGTGGTTTTTCTTCTTTGGTCTCTGGACAGAGAAGGGTTTGAACATCTGAACAAATTTACGGGGTGTAAGTGAAAATGATAATAATGCGAAAAGCAGAACTGGGAACATCACTTTAAAACATTAAGTGAAATTATACATGGGCTAATTTACAGACTAGGGACTTTTAAGGGAATTTTCTTTTATCCTCACGCACTACTTCATAGCAAAACATTATCAGAAAACCATTTCAAAAAATCATCTCAGCATAGGAATTGCCACAATTAATAAACCTCGTAGACCAATCTTTTCCATTGTTCTTTCCTTAATAATGCCTAATAGCACATATTTCAGAAGATAATGCAAAAAAAGCTCCAAAGCCTTACTTTACACAGCTGTTCAGGTAAGGTTACTCTCTTTGGTCTCTTCCTAATAGCTAAAATGAAATAACTTAATGTTGGAGCATATGCTTTAATATTACCTGAAACGAGTTAAGACAATTAGAACTCTAGTTTTTCTTGATATGCGTTCAAGGATTTGACCTTAGGGGAGTGTTTCTATGATTTTGGTCTCTGTTACACCTGGCAGATAGGATTTTCACACGAGTACTATTTCTGTAACAAGTGCTATTCTTGCCAACCTGTGGGTAGCTATACTTTTGCCTGGGTTTATGTCTGTTTGCTGTAATTTTAGTTGTAATGTACTACGTAAAGGAAAATATGTGTTATAGCGGCTACTGAATGTTCCACCATCTTTGCCAAGCTATACAGATTTCTTGCTCGCTCACGGAGACCTTGGGTAGGAGATGCCAATTAGTTCAGAAGATGTAGTATGTCCAAACATCAATGGGAAGGATTACTCACATCTCTACCCACTGAAACACAGGACATGAAAATGGAGCTATTAATACCTATTTGAGATTTCTTTTCTTAACATTTTCCCTTAGTGATTGCTGCTCAGATATTGAAATGTTTATAGTGATGCTGTAAGTCTCACTGCAGTAGATTACCAAAAGTTATGATGCAGGAGCAAGGATTTTAACATCTTTACATTAGTATTTTCACTGCTTCTTATTTTACACACCTAGACACATGCCTCTGGGGCCAGGCTGCTTGTCTGCTGTTGTGATGGGGCAGAATAACAGAATAACGCTACTCATGCTTCCTGAGAGAAGGAAAAGATGCATTAGTAGCTGCAAGTGCCTTCATCTCTGTAAGAGGAGTCATGGGAGTCTAACGTGACCGACCTTAGCAGTAGAAATGATGCTGTTCACGACGATGATCCCAATACACATTCACTATGCACTGCAGAGCACTTTACAAGGCTGCTCTTTACCTCTATCTGCCCCACTACCTTCCAAGTGTAGCGTGATTACAGCCCTAAGCTGATTCCTCTCCTAAGGAAGACAAGCAATTTCTTTTCTCCACTGTAGCAGTGCCTTCCTTTCTGGCCTAGCACATCACTTCAAGTCAGTTGGCACGATGTAAGGGAGGGCAGAGGCTGGCCCTCATCAGCAATTCTGCATAGATATGCCCACATAGAATAAAAGCAGCCTCTTCCACACCAGGCTGCTTGTTAAACAGCTCTTAATGGTCTGCGAGACCTTCCCTCTTCCCTCTGCCTCTGAAAATGTACATTGCTTTATGGGACTTATGGGAACTACAGGCTGACTACGTACAACTAGAAAAGGATGAATTCTAATTAAGAGATAATGTCAGTGGAATAGAACTTTGTCACAGGATAATGATCCCCTGCTGTTAGATAAATATGGAAGCAAAACTTAGGCAGTTTTTGAAAATAAACAGTGAGGTGATGCCAAGATGTTTATATTCAGAAAGGGAAACATTTATCCCTCTGCAGTATTTCTATTTATTGGGGTTTTTTAATTAAAAAAAACCCAATTCTTCCCTCCTACTCAATAGGAAACATCTTCATTAATGACCTTCACCTTGCAAATCATCACGAATATGTGATCCTCACTGAAATCAAAAAGAGGTGTGAGGCAGTACTGACAGATTAACTCCATGGAAGTAATAGAGCTTCGAGAATGTCATCAATAAAGCTTAGCAAATATTAGTAATATTTTTCCACTTATTAATAATCAAATTACTAGCTATAATGAGCCAAACCACCTTCTGGCAAAACTCCTTTTTTTCAATGGACGCATGCCAGCAGGCAATTTGGTTCAGTGTTTTACATTTACTGTATATGTATTCAGTGGGAAATTTTGATCTGTTACCTGTTTATATTTGGAATACATCAACAGAAGCCAGTGGAATTACAAAGTGAAAACTATGCAAAATCTGCTTATTAATGCTTTCACAGTGTATTTCTTTAATTTGCAATTTCTTGGCAACTTGGAACAAAATACAGCATGCAAAATGTAGTGACTTTTCAAAACCTGAAGAAAAAAGATGCACAAGTCACATTGTATGTCAGTGATTTTGCTATGTCTGCCAGAAGTATTTCTCTGCCTCAGGTGCACCTGGAAATTGCATGAAAATCAGTGGGTTACAAATGTGTGGTGGAGAAAACCTGTCTGCTTCTTCAGGTATCAGAAAGGAGATCAGAAACACCAGGCTTGAAAGCCCTGGGTAACCAGACCTGTTTTTACTCTCTGCTTAAGGGGAGAGGCTCTTTCTCACTCTGTTGCATGACTTGTGAATCTAGTACGAGTTACAATCAAGGTACCCTGATAAGTCCCAAGTTCTTGGACATCTTTTGGGTAAATCCTACAAATGAATGACACCAGCAGGCTGGTGAACAGGCCTGCACCAGTACAGTGTCACCTCACTGACGCCAGCACTGGAGTTGCTTCTCTATTACCACTAGCGAGATGATAGGAGGAAATACTTAAATGATGGCACTGAAGCATCAACGTGCCAACAAGAAAGAAGCAGCTCAGACATGCCAGCAGTTGAAACTTGTCTCACATGACAGAACCTATGGCATAAAGATTCAGCTGCTTCCCTTCACAATTTGGGCTCCACTCTATCTCAAATTACAGATTCTGTCGATTGACAGTAGAGTGTCATACAGATCTTTCTGCAAGAATAACCACAGTTTTAGTTAAATTTATTGAAATTACTCTGATACACTTCTTCATTGTTTTTTCTGTTCTGTTATTTTCCCAATATGGTATCTAGCTGCCAGAAATAACATTAGGAAAACTCAGAGGTTTATGGGTATATGAGCATGTATAAAATAAAATCAATTAAAAAGCGGGAATGCAATTTCTAGTGGCACTTTACAACGACTGATTAATATATTTCGAATATCTTCCACTGAAAATTTGCTTTGCTTGATTCTCTTCCCTTGGAAACTGCTATTTAGTAAAAACTAATCAACATGTCAACATTTTGTTTATTCTTAAATAGCATCATTTATTATTATTATTACAGTGTCACTTTGTTCTTTGCCATCCAGAGGATTCCAGGAGTGTCAGCTCCCTGCCTGGCCTGCCTATTTGCCATTCTGGGTGCTTGGCCCTTCTTCCATTGCTATGACAAGGTTACACAAAGTCTGCAGCCCTGCGAAATCAGGTTTCTTTGGAAGCTGAAACTCTGACAGACTTCGTACACAGCAAGGCATCCGTGACATCTTGGTGTCTGCCAGCTCTCTGCTTGATTAGCTCTTGGTTACCTCAGTGATAATGTCTGGAGGCACTGATTAATGTACAATAATGGTACATCTCACTGGAAAGATAAGCTTATGGAAGATCAATTAAACAGGGGCAATTTCACAGGCTACAAGCTAGAAGAATGGTACTTGCAGCCTTTTCTGGGAGCTATTTTTTAATCAGTTTCTTCTGCCTGCTCTAGAATTTTCATGTAAAACAGTAACTATCATAGGCAAAAAAAGGAATACCCTGAAAATGAAAGGTGATGGTACCCATTAAAACTACAAGGGAAAATGAATATGAATCAAGGCCCCTGAACATTCCTTCAGCTGTCAGAAGGTTACAAATTCTGCTTTGATGGTAAGACAAGAAGTTTTTTCAAATGCAAACTTGCCATAAATGGTACATAGGAGAATGCCATTGTTTTATGCAATTACATTGTTGCCTGGGCAACCACGTACAAAAGTTAATGTAAGTACAGGTTTAAAGATGAAGTGTCTCCTAAAATGGAATAAACCCCCATTTAATAGTATAGATGATCCACAGGGGAAAAAAAAATGACCTGAATGTAACTATAAAAAGACCTCTTCTTGAGCAAGAGTAGAAATTAAAGGTTACCTTCCTCCTTCAGTTTTTAGTCAGTCGTTTTAATAATAATAAAAGCAAAAATGTTCAGGTACTACATGTTAAATAGATGTAACAATGAAAATTTAAATAAGATGAGCATTATCTTCCTTCTTATGAGAAAACTTTAGAGAGATTCATCATGTAAATAATAAAAATTTTAAAAGAGCTGTTTTTATAGGGGCTCTTAAGACAAGACAACAAATTATTTTGTCCTAGAAAACAGTACTATGGGAAAGTATTTATTGAAATGTATCCAGAGATTGTTCTTCCAATAATTATATTTAATGCAGATACGGGAGGGACAAAGCCTATATTGTACTGGGTAGTCGGTTTTATTACTGGAATGAATACACTTCTTCCTATCATCAGCTTGGATTTTATGGCAGAATTATGGCCCATTATGTCTATTGGAATGACTTCTCCGGAACAGGGTGGCCAAAGATATATTTGAATGTGGAACTAAAACACATTGTTGAATGTATTTTTTAGGTTATTTTGCATCCCTGGTTACATGCCAAAGTCGAGAAGCATCCAGAAATCAAGAGTCCGTGTAACAGCAGAAGAGCAGAAATAAAGACAAAGATAACTTTTATTATGCATTCCTGTTTTTGTAAATGAAAATATAATCTGCAAAGAATCCTGCATTTACACCCTTATTTCTAATGACAGCAGCTGCATCTCATGATATGAAAAGGAGAACTGCCTGTAGAATCAGATGAATGCTTTTCTCAGATTGGAGGGAGGATTAAAAATATTCTGCATTCTTTTCTTTCCAAATAAGTGTATTATTTTTGAAAAAAAGATAAACTGTTATGCAGCCTTTGTCACTACAGCCTCAAACGAGGATGTCTCCAGTATTTAGGAAGGACAAAAGACAAGAAAACATACTGAAAGGAACAATACTGTACTACTGGAGACACAGAGTAGCTGACCTAGCAGGTCTTTTCCATCTCTTATTTCTTTGACTCTGTGAGAAATGGTACAAATGCATAATGAAGCCCAACACATTCACTAAGACACTGAAGAACTGAAATATATAATGGAATAATACAATTTTGCCTGTTAGGAAACAGCAACTGTGTTTGCTGGAAAAGTCAGGTAGGAAGAAAAGCGATTTCTGACTGATGTTGAAAGAAAAACCTCTTTGTGCTAATCCAGTTGGGCATGATTTTCACAAATGCAAAACACTTAAAACTCCACTTGAAGTCAATAGAAGCTGCAAGTGCTCAGCACTTCTGAAAATCAAGCCCTTCGGGAACTGCTGAAGAACAAAGAGCAAGGAACTTGTACCTCAGATAAACTGACTGTCAAAATTTGTAGAGCTGCCATCGTCTTCTCATTTAAACATGTTCTTAACACCTTCCTCTGCCTCTGAGTGATAGCTACAAGTCACTCCAATCTGGCATTGGTTAGGCAAGCAGCAAGCTAAGATTTCTGCATTTATACTAATTCATTTGGTTTAGAGTTATCATCTTACCCATACAACCCTTCATCTGTCCTTGCTTATCTATTTAACATGCTTGTTGTATCATTTCCTACCCAGGTTGAAGTTATTAGAATGGAATTCTTCATAAAACAGCAATTAAGGGCAATCAGTTTGGGGTTTTATTTAGGTTTTTTTTGAAATGCCTTACTATGGATCTCTCCAAAGTTGGAAGACCAAAATATTCATAAATTATTCAGCTTCACTATAGTGGTTATTAACCCGAGCTTGTAGAAATGATAAATTATCAAGTTGAAATTACAAATCACATGTAATTGGAAGTTATCAATATTTATGTGTTTGTCAGATTAGTTATATATAAACATGGTTAAGAACAAAAAAGGGAATTGGACATTGAACCGGTTTCTTTAAAATGTACTGGCCATTTCAACAACTGTAGTTTGCTCATGAGGAAATATGAAAACTTAAAACATCATCCCTGTGCAATAAAGAAATGCGATCTTATTGGAATTCTTATGAAGAGGAAAAAACATCTTGGCATGACTCATAAAATAATAATAGTGTGAATAATACTTAGCATTGTTTTAGTGCCTTCTATCTCAGAACTTAAAAGTAACTTTATAAAAATTAATGGATTGAGTCTGACAATACACCTTTGAGGTGTACCATTATGTGTTTTACAGATAACAAACCAATGGCAGATTCTAAGCATCTTGCTAGGCTACCACTTGGAGAAAGCTTTAAATACAGACTTTGCAGGAAATGCTGGCCTTCTGTGGAAGCAAGGCAAAATTATCAGCTCATCCATCAATATAATTGAGATCATACAAAACTGCTTTTGAACCTGATAGGCAATTACATTTGAAAGAACTTAAGTCTCAATAATCGGTAATTTCCTCCTAACATCTGGACACTAGTGAAGGCAAAGATCCAACATAGTGTCTCTCTGACATCGAGGTCTACATTTTCCAGATCTTTTGTTTGGCAACAATGTCTGTCAGCCATCACGAACGTAAAACTCAAGACAAACCATAGTTCGTTTTCTTCTGCCCATGGGATCTCATGGAGCCCAATTCAGGGAAAGGGGAAAAATTTGGGTTATCATGGTGGGGTTAGTGGACACAGGATACAGATCTACAAGACATCAGGGTTAAACAGTTTTGCTAACAGAATAACTATGTTTGCTTGGTTAATATATAAAATTTATTTCAGAACCAGTCCTTTAGAAAAGCACAGCAAATACCCAAGTGCCAAAATGTATCTTTCCATATCTAGCCTTCATTTTTTGCCTAATGACATATGCTTGGATAGCCACCAATCCAGCGTACTTTGGAAAAGATCTTAATCTGTCTGAAATGGAAGAGCTGTCACACTGGATAAGCTCGAAGACCACAGTTTTACTCAAGACTGCTATCTGGAAATTCTTTCTGTAGCAAGGTAAACAGTTCCAGCTAACCTACTCTCCACAGACTCAAAGGAAGTATTTTCAAAGGATACCAGAGGTTCACATACCAAAACACATATGAATTTCTCTATGCCTGCTTATATACTTCTATTCATCCTGAGTGGGCTCCTATCACAGTGCCAATTTAACAGAAGTGAAATTCAAAAAACATCTAAGTATGCATTCCAGTGCACAACTGCAATGATACTTCACTTGACAACCGTAGGCATAACGGAGTCACACAGAACTGTGAACAGGTGAGCTTCAAGCTGAATGAAAACACTGGCTGGGATGCAGAATTACATGGTTTATTAAGACCCTTGGGTTCAGTCAGGACAGATTTTACTGACCACAGCAGATTCTGGGAGTGCACTGGTTTTGGTGTATTATTCATGTACTGCTACATAAAATTTACACAACAATGAGGAAATATTAGCTACAACCCCAGTGAAAAAGCTCTTAACCTACTATGAGTGCTATTACTACCACGTGGAAACAAATTATTTGTTGTACTTTCTTCCTGAAGTGATACAAGAAGCATAATGTGAGTTCCCAAATGTAACCCAGACACTTTTCAAACTTCTTCAGATTTTGAAGACTGGTATAAGAGTCATACGGATCCCTTCAAAAGATGGAAGTTTTTTATATATGAGGTATGGGAGATTATGTACTTAATTTCAGCTCAGCCACAGAGCTCCAGTGATAATATATAAATCAGCCTGCTACCAAGACCAAGTATCTTTGACGGATCTTTGCATTTTAAGCTCTCCTAATCTCAGATCTGACTCTCATCTCTTCAAATCAGAAGAGCACGCAATATGTTAGAGAGCAATGTGGAAGCATGGCTGGTGAGTTCATCATTTAATAACAACAATAGTAATGTAAAACCAAAACAAGACATTTCCAGGACTTCAGAGCTGTTCCAGGGTGAGCTGCCTCCACTTGCGCTCATTCTCTGCATTTGGAAGCAGTTAAGCCTAAGATTGTCTCATAGAAACAGCTTTGGAGGATGTCTCCAGTAAAGCAAGTTTACACAAGACCATGGGGTTGAAGAAGTTTGGCTCATTGCACAATGTGATAGTGGCAGTAAGAAAGAAGAGTGTGCATTTGGAGCGCACCTGCATTTTTGATCCTTCCAACATAAAAGCTCCTAACTCCCAGTTAGCGAGTACACCAGCTAAGCATACCGGAGGGAGAGCAGCACAGTGGCAACACACTGACAAGCCGATTCGATTTCAATTAGCATTTCAGCTTCAGCTGACAAGTCAGAAAGACAGAGTGGGGGAAACATATATGCGAGACGGCGATACGCGACGCAGAAACTCAGCAGACAGAGAAATAATATAAAGGCTGCTTGATTTGCAAATTGACTCATGCGGCAAAATCAGTTTCCTTATTATTATTTTACAAGACAGAAAATTAAGGGGGGGATATGTAATTATATGAAATTATTTAAATCTCAAAGAAAATATCAGGAAAATGTGAATAGTTCAACCACTTCTTAAAAGTGCTGTATAAGTAACAAGCAGGGGGAGCTCCTCTACTGGTCAGAGGTGAAAGAAAAAACTAGAACGTCCAAGAGCGGCTGCCATTGCTGTGCAGAGGCAAAACTGGCCACCTGCTAATTAAAAGAGGCAAGTTAGCTACCAAAAAATTTGAGGCTATGGGATTTCCCGCCAGTTATAAGCTCAGTGGATGCAAAAGTGAGGATCTATTACAACTGGCATTTTTAGTGCAAATACACTACACTTCAGATCTATTTTCCCTCAGGGTTTTGAAGAAGGGGGACAGATGGTTGGATAATTTATACCATTTGGCATGCAGTTACATTTGGAAAAAAAAAGGAGAAGAGAAAAGAAAAGAAACTGAGAGAGACAGACAGACATGAGCTATACATATCCGAGCAGAAATGCAATCATTTTAGACACAGATTTGCTCAGGCAACACCACCAGTACGTGTGGCTAAACATTATAATTAGGGATTGGTGACTCCACTGCAGAGGAATTAGAGTGGACAATATGAACACTTAAATACCTCCATATGAGGATCACGGAAGGCTCTCGTATCCATTCATTTACATTCATACATGACCATGCTTTTCACTTCATATTCTTATTCATCATAAAATCTCAAGTGTTAGTGGTTTACTTCCTCTAGGACTTCAGCTTGAAGTTAGCTCTACGATTTTTCTCATACAATGACAAAGCAGATGAAGTACTAGCTAATATTAGATTCCTCTTAAAAGCAATCATGTTAAAAAAATTTCAAATGCCATGTTCAACTGCGGTTACACAAATTTCTGAGCACCTAAAAGTGGGGATTAACTCAATGGAGCACTAAAGGCTCCACATTCTGAAGCTGAGACATGGCAAAGGGAAATATGGCAAATTGAGGGTCTTTTTTCAGTCTGTATTCACAAGGAAGTAAGTTTACAGAAAAATTCCCTATAATGTGTCAGTATTCTCCACACCACTGTACAATTTCAACTAAATTTCTCAAAGACACCTGGTTGATATTGCAGTTAGACAAGTTATACGGAGACAGATAAAGGAGAGACACTCAAACTAGGTCCCCAGCTGAGCAAAAATTCACAGTCTAAACTTAACTAACTCCATAGCATCCACACAAAGCAATGCCACAGGGAGCTAGCATGTGTAGTCCACTGCTTCCACATCCAATAATCTCAACCAAGAGATTTTCTTGAGGCCCCTATGGCTGGTGGAGGCGTGATGCTCACCTCGGCAGCCACGATTTCCAACTCCAGCACCGCGCAGTAGCTAACATTTACCCTCTTAAATGTGTTTCTCAAACAGCCACCTCAGGAAGGTCTCGGAAAAAGCCAAGGCAATCAGAATACATAAGGAGAGCTGTGTCAAATCTAAAGCTGTAAATATTAAAAACCCATTGCATGAATATTGCAAAGCTAAATGCTGCATGTTGGCAGAAAGCCCACAGTTGCCAGTGACCTTCTCCGGGAAGGGAAGGCTGACCTCCAAACAGCCGTACGGGGGTTGCGTGTGTTTGTGTTTATTGTGCATATAAATACAGGCCAGTCTGTTGACCAAGTTTGCGGGACATTTGCAGTAGTTATTAAACCCGATCTGTATTGTTTCAACCTTTCCAGAGCTCTGCCAATGTTTGTACAGTAAATGCTCTCATCTACAAAAGAAAATGGAGGGAAGAAAATAAAATGAAAGGGTGAAAATATTGGACAGAAAGGCTCTCGCAGCCCTGGTGGTTTCCTGGCCACTGGCTGGAGGTGGAGGGGAGCAGTGGGAGAGCAGCATGGGCACCTGGTGCTGCAGCCTCAGGAGACTCCACTCTTTAAAAAGCTAGAGAAAGCAGCAGCTCTGTCCTAGTCACATGCAGGCCACTACAGAGGTGGCTGTGGCTAGTACAGACTCTGCTGTATTTACACCGAAAACCCCTCCTGCAACAAATTCGTGCAGACTGGGAGAGAGGCATGGCAAGAGGAAAGCTGAACAGCAATGTTGAACCTTTGGAAAGGCTTAAAGTAAATGCTTGGCATTGAGAGCTTATGCACCATGAAAAGACTACGTTGCTTTCTTCCTTGGACTTGGGATTTTGGGTGTGAAACTGTCTCTTTCAGTATTAAAAATCCAGACAAAACCCACTACAATGAATCTCGACTTGTTCCGGTGAAACAAAAACCAGAACAAATCCTGAAAATCCCAGTAATTTTCACCAGGGAAAAAAATACAAAAGATAGTCTTTTAATAGAGGAAGTGCTGGTGAACACCTTAGACACATCTCTGGCACGGGAGGTTTTTATTCACTGGGCTTTTAATTTGTTTTCACAGCGGTTTGAACAAATTGAATTTGTTAATTAAAGCGGTAAAATGAAATGCTGAACATTATTGACTAGATGCTAATTACATTAGAAGAGATATCGGGGGAGGGAGGAGTCCTTGTTTTCAATAGCCAGGACAAATCATATTAAGAGAGACAAGTGATCAGTCTGAGCCTAAATTCTGCAGGGAAGAAAACTGTTTACATGTTGTGGTTTAATGTTTATCATTCATGATCTTCAATTGGCAATACCAATAGAAACATGATTACTGCAGCTTTCTATTGTACCTCTTTTCAAATTTCACTCTAGTTTATAACATTCACTAAGCAGAGGTCATTACCCAATTAAATGCAATGATGCTCACTGTGCTAATCAGGAAGGACGTTATTTTAAAGTTGGCCTCATGAAAATGCAAGCAGCTCACATTCCATCTCTGAAAAGCCCTTTGAGTGTTCAAGCTGTAACTTTCAGTATTAAAAAAATTAATATCAAGTTGACTGTTTTGTTTTTCCATACTCCCTTTCATTTTGTGACCTTAATTTCCATATTAGCATATTATTTTCAGTAAAATTTTAATTTTACCCTTCATGTATTTCTATGAGAATAGCTGGAACTTGGTATTACTTTAGTCAATATAATTTAACATGAATCTACACTACAATCCTTCCTGTTAATGTCCACTACATTATTTCTCTTACAGGAATACCTGTGTGAGTTATTTGTAAACACCAGGCATTCACCATATGCCTATGATAACTCTGTTCAGAGAAAAACTCCCAATGATGTGAAAATACCATGAGATTTTGGGTCCTGAGGTACCTGAGTATACAAGTGAGTCTGTAAATCACTTGACTGATAATCAAAGTTGTACTTTACATGCATCGGTTTCTTTCCAAATTGAAGCTGTAGATACCAGAATGTGTGAGTCAGAGTAAAATCCAGCTTATGCTCTCAGAGTTATATTGACTCTGCAATACTAACGGGTGTAATAAAGATTACTAGAAGCTTTCTGTGTCACTCCCATCAGACAGTTCAGAATACAGAAAGAGGGGATTTGCTGAGTAAGAGGAACCATTTTTAGACTGACAGTCTTCTTCCTCTCCATTATGCTCATAATCATGTTCCTTTTTTTGAACACCATCAGGATATTTAGTGCTTTACAAAAACATAAGGAGACTTTTAGAAAGAATGAAGACATTTCATTCCAAAAGGCATGAAGTCTCTGCTGCTCCTAAATACACTGTAAACAATAGATGATGCAGCATTATGAAGAAACAAAGAACAACTCTAACACAGAGAATCAGTTTAAAACCTTACTGGGCAGAGGGAATAAATGTTGTTCTTCCTCTGGAGTCACAGCAGAGAAATAGCAATAAAATTATAAAGAACTGATAAATGCAAATGATATAAACTGAAGCAACAATTTCTATGTCTAAGAAATAGGGCAGAGAGACAAAATGTAAACTGCCACCATCAGTAACAGCAAAACCAGCTGCACAACAGGGCACAACCACCTGCATTAGCTTAAACTATGAAAGCAATAAAGCCCCAAGCACAGGGAGGTGATAAATTAAAGGTTCTCAGCTTTGGAATGTTGAGAGTGTCTTAACAGGGACAAAGAGAAAACAAACAAATACTCTTCCTATTAAGAGTATGTGCTTTGTCCTCCTTTCCAGTATGTATAAACAACATGCAGAATGGCCTAAATGACACATTTCTTTTTTATTCCTTTTGGGAAGTTAATTGCCTGACAGCAACACAACTTGGCTGGGCTCTGCACCACAAACACTGACCCCACGAGCAACTACATCCATTCAAGCAGGCTCATTGAATTTGTGTGTTTGCACAATGAACCCTTCAAGCATGGTCAGTACACTAAGGAGCTTGGTGGTCCTGGGAACCGTGCTGCTCCCAAGCCTCTCCAGCCTGGAACGAAGCCAGTCAAGTCCCTGCACATACATTGGGAATGACTCTGTGCACATGTAGTGCATCTGACTGACTCAGTATAGGCATATGATGCATAAGTAAAGTATAAATTGCAGCTTATTTTCACAATGGTTTTGGTTATTTATAAAAGCAGCAGATTCCTCCAAAAATAGTTCAGGAAGCTTCTCTCACACTTCTTATAAAGGACATAAAGTGTGACTTTATAATATGGAAAACCAGAGAGAATATCAACAGCTGACAGTTAACAGCAGCGGCCAGTGCGTTTGTGGTAACACCCTCAAGTTACAGATGTGCTGCCTAGACCTCTGGGTACCCATCTCTTGAGATGACACTAACTTGAATAGAATCAGGAACTTATTCTCAGCTTATTCCTTTTTAAATTTCCTACTTAAAGATAGCAGACTAACAAGAGTCTGATCTTCCCTGCCTAACCTCATTCTGCTTTTTCACTGAGCATAACTGAGTTGTTCGGGATCTGGTTGTCTGCTGTATATAGTACTAAATCTGTTGAAGAACGAGTTGTCACATTAACCCACTCCTCTACACATTACCTTTTCCTTTTGTGAGTTCTAACTCTCTATTGCTATATACTTAATTTACAGTCTAAAGTGCGAGTTACTTGGGTATTTGGTTTGAGAATGATTTTCCTTCAGCCTTTTTGAATAAAGTACATATAGCAGGGAAGTTTAAGCTTGAGTCAAATTCTTGGCCAGAGAAATGCAAGAGAGGAAAAGCAGAAACTGGAAGTGCATGGAAATGCCATACAGAGGAAGTTATTATCTCTAACGCTTTTGAGCTCCTGCTGCGTTGATGTGGTTTTACAGATACTCGGTGTAGGTCTGTTACTCAGCAAAAGAATTTAGCTCTATGTTTGCATGAAAGAAGTAATAAATTTGTTACAATCAGTAAGCAAAATCCAAAAATTTTGGACATCTGCCTTGGAATCTGCTTGCTATACAGAAAACAGTTTAAAGTTGGCAATGAAACAAATCTAAGAAGTACACAGGACCTAATTAAAGGAGACATGCTTAGAAAACAGATATTAAAATAACAGTCCACTAGTTTTGGATTAGAGATGAGAAACAATGAAGAAAGAGTACAAACTTTAAGGCGTTGATATTCTGATACTGTCAGGCAGCCTACTTGTTAAAACTTTGCAGGTACCAGCACAGTACAATGCTAACAGTTGGAGGGCCATGGAAACACAAGACAGAGTAATACTGTTCCATAACGCTGCTGGTTTGTAACAGTGCCCATGACTGCTCATCCTTCAGTACCTGTCATAAAAGTTGAATTTACAAACACTACATGAAGTTACGAGCATATACACTTCCATGGGAAGTATACACTGATTAGAGGAGAAGTTTTAATTTATCACCTTCAGCATATCTGACGAAAACACACAACACACATTTACCATGAATTTAGTGTTAAGATGTTTTATTGATACCTCCCAGAAGTATAAAAATTAATGCCCAATATGGCAAGTTTCTGTCTGCACATTAGTTGCCTTTTTTCTTCTCAACTAGAGGGCCAGTTAGCTCAGTTGGTTAGAGTGTGGTGCTGATAACACCAAGGTCGCAGGTTTGATCCTCATTCAGTCCTCATGTGTTGGCTGATCTAGTTGAGAGGCATCCCTGCCCATGACAGGGAGGTTGGATTAAATGATCTCTAAGGTCCCTTCCAGCCTAGGCCATTCTATGATTCTATGAACTACTGACCAAACTTAGAAGTGTGGTTTTGCCTGTACCAAGAATTGCTCCATTTAATTCATCTTTTGGCCTGAAGCACCAGAGGGATATTATCCTTTTTTTGGTTTGTTTTTTAAATCACATGGGCCTTTTATTATCTTTTCTTTGACTTAAATAACTTAGTTTATGTTCTGACTTCATGGGAGAGAGAATTTCACCTCTTCCATGTGATGGAAAATTATTTCTACTTAAAACCTCAAATGTAATTTCACCATTGACTTTACTGAGGCACTAGAGCTCAGGACTGTGTTCTGCAGGACCCACAACCGTAAGCATCAGGAAAGAGCTGGACAGCATTACCCTGTGGAGCCGTCCGTGTTTTCTGAATTGTTTCTGGACTCCAAAGATCGAAACTTTCTACTTTGCCTTCTACTTGCATTTCAAAAAAACAAGCATCATAAGGATTACTTGTTAGAGAGCACTCCTGGCTCTCAGGAAAGTTTCAGGAGCTACAACTGACTCAAAAGAAACTAAAATTAAAGGATAACCTTAGTGACCTTCCTCATGCAGCTTTGTTCCAGCTAGCAATAATCTGGTTCATATTTTGGGAAGTCAGTAGAACATTATCAGGAAGAAAAGCTCTAAAAATGAAAATAAAAAGCCAAGGGCATCACTATTAGCACCAAATTTGGACAGCCATTTAAGTTTCAATTCCCACTAATTCCAAAGTGTGGTCAATGAATATGAAGAATTTCAGTACATTTCCTCCAGAACAGAATAAAGCTGCGATCAAAAGCAGTAAACTAAAACACAAAATATATTTGAAAAAGTAGGAACTGAAAGTCCTTGTTCAGCTAATGGATATAGGAACTGAAGCAATTTGTGAGCACTTGTTGAGTTCCCACTGAGCAGTCCCTGCCACAGGGGTGATGAGGCAGTACACTGTAAAGTTTGTCAAAGGAGTGTTAGAATCAAGTTTGCAAAATGCATCTGAACTCTTAAAAAAGTTATCTCTGGATTTATATTAGACTCAGAAGAAATTCATATTGCAGAAGTTTGGCTTAAACCCACTGCATGTTTGCACTTATTCAGATCTGTATCTGTAGTGAAGCTGTTGCCAAAACGCTAACAATATGGAGACACGCACATATACGTAGCAAACATTTTCTCTTAACACTCTTCTGGCATGAGCGCACCTACGTACATAAAACCTAAGGCTGCATTCTACCTGAAATACTTCAAATCAGACGTGCAAATTTAGGAGCCCTCCCATATATGCTGCCTGTTCATATGCAAGGTGACCCAAACGTGAGGACAATCTCAGCACTGCAGCAGTGACACTGTGCACGAAACCCTGGCATCCGTAGTACACGAGGTAATCACTGTGTACTCCATTACAAGCCACACTGCAGAACTGTTACAGTAATGATACCCATCACACAACATTGTAGCTGGGTGATTTAATGAAGACGAGTCTGACTCTGAATTTCTTTGTTTTGCCATTCACATGCTATGGAGTCTTAGATTCTTTTCAGTGCTGATGTTATGTCAATGCACTCATTACAGTTTAGCTGAGGTCTAGGTATTGTTCTTCATATATATTCACAGCATACAGTAAACTCTAATAGCTCCTTTGGAGCTGTTACACTGTGTGCTGTAAATGGTTATTAACAATAGTATTCATCCATCTACATGTAATGGATTCATAATAGCAAAAGTAGAGTGAAAATCTTACGCTGTAATATGAAAAGTAGATACTGCATAAAGGCAGCATTTTAATACTCAATACTCTGACTGTTTTAATTATTTCTTAAATATCAATAGGTCCTGCTTCAGTAGCTTGTAAAATTATACAAACCAAAGCAGGGTTTAAGTCAAAGGAGCACAATGAATAGTGTGCACAAAGCCAGAGATCTCCAATGACTTTACTGTTCCCATAGATCCACCTGTGGTGAGGATGGGAATCTTCTCACATTAGGATCTCTGCCAGTGGATTGGCACCAGGATGGAGATGATACCAGTCCCTTTGGTGCCCCCATTGAATGCCCACCCTCCAGACACTCACTGGTGCTCCAGGCAGCTGCACTCCGTGTACAGAAGGTGGAGGAGGAAACAAGAAGAAAAGCTTGAAGCAGAAATTTAGATCACTTTCCAAAATCTACAGGCATATCATACAGTCTCAGCCTGATTACCTTTAACATGGCATACTTCACTCACTGCACCTTCTGTGGAAGGGAAACTAAAGCTGGCATAAAAGACCAAAATGGCCATGTGAAACTCAGAAATGAAGCCCTACATCTCCAGGAACTGCTGCCATAGAGGAAGAAAATCCTGCTGCCACCAAACAGCAAAAGGCTCAAAACACCTCCTCAGGGAAATCATTCATTTTCAGCCCCAGTGTACGTTACCAGAAATTCATTTTTCTATTGCTTCCGATAAAAATACCAAAAAAAAAAGTCAAATGGATCCAGTTTAGGGCAGACAAAGACACTTTACAGAAAATGTCTCAGGTGCCCACTCCCATTAGACAAGGTGGGAAACATCTAGTTGAACCTAATATATGATAACTCATCACTGGCGCAGGGAATGGCATAGAGAAAAAGGCGCAGCTCCGAGGCCCTTCCTAATAAAGTGAAGAAAAAATGGTCTTTCTTTTGCAGGTTATTTTAGGGTTTCTTTAAGTTTAAATCCAGCTAAAGTTAACCAAAGCAACAGATTTTAGAACGGAGTTACTAGCAAACCATGAACACACTAGGAAGACTAACTGACACTGCTGTGAGAAAGCAGTTGAGCTTCCAGTATAGGTTTCTGCAAGTCATGTTTTATTTATCTAAGAGTTTCATACAGTTTGGGGCATATTTTCTATGATTTTTTTTTTCGTAACTTAGGATGTCTTCTATAGTGCTTCTCTCAGCACAGTCTGAGATGGTAGAATAACACAAGAGTATCAGGTTTCATTATTTCAACTTAATAATTGGTTTCTCTAATAATCCAGAAATTTAATGGAAACTGTAAACATCAATACAAACTTAGCTTTAGTTAGTATCCTCTGAATACCACTAATTTAGCCATTAGTTAGATTGCCTTGTAACCTAAGTGCAATGCCTTTATTCTCAAGCAAAGAGATGAAAAAGAAGACAAAAAATATACATGTATTCATGATAGTCAGGACAAGATAGGCAGTTAGAGGGAGCTTTTTCCAAAAATCTGAGCAGATTCATACACCACATAAAAGATATCAGAGCTTGTGTCTAGCACAGACACAGGAAAAGAAAGAGATTTTTAAAGGATTCCCTGGATAAGCTGTTTCTTGAAGCTGAGTCCAACATCCAGTAAAACTCACCAGCAGTTATTTATCACAGAAGAATAATTTGCTAGAATACTTGAATACTTCATGGTGAACAATAAAGAGCAAATGTTGTTCTTTGCTTTACTGTTTCTTATTTTTATTGGGTTGTACAAAGATATTGTAATCACGCTGACATAAGCCATGTTCTAATTTACCTGCATTTTATAGCTGTTGTTTTTTGAGCTTACACTAAAGGTCAACAGTGGTATTTGTATCACTGGCAACAGCATTCAAAAAATCTTAGAAATCAGTAGTATTTTGGAAAAACAGAATCAAGAAAACTATAGCTGCAGTACCATTTATTTTTTCCTTCCTATTAAACAACTATTTCAATGTATTTTATATTTATAACTATTTAATATAATAAGCTGCATGGCAATGACGTTTTTTATAGCACTGGAGATAAAGAGCTAATATGTTAACCCCCAGGACTCAATCTTTGTGAGGTGAGAGTTTGCTCATTTTATTCAAATTAGTAGAGATACAAGAGCACGGGCAGTTATATAGCTTATCTTTTCTCCAAATATATGTAGACCACTCAGAAATTATTTGCTTTTTTTTTTTTCTGGCTATAAATATCTGGATAGATAGGCTTCTGGCTCCTGCTAAAACTCAGTCTTAAACTATGAATACCACAGAATAAACCAACTGTTCTTTTAGATCCGAATGTCAATGTTTACTTCGATAGCATAACTATCTCTTTGTTCATAGGAATGAAAAATAAAGCTTAATATATTCAGAGCTTCATTGCTATTAGCAACAGACAAGCCTGCTTTGCCTCAGATCACAACTGATTAAAAATAATATTCTATTGTAATTATCAAGATTTCACCCAATCACAGCAGCTACTGTATCACAGGCATATTCAAACTCCACGGACACAGGGCAAGGAAGGAGCTTAGAAAATCTTAATGTGAAAGCAATTTGTATGAGCTGCATAGCGCATTAATTTACAGTGAAAACAAAGTCATTTCTTCTGCATTCCTGGTTTGTATTTTTAACTATATTCTGAGTAGTGTCAATTACCAATGTGATAGTTACAGACTTGATTATCTCCCTGATTTTAGAGAGTCCTGTTCCATTGATAAGAATCTCTGGTATACAGTTTGTATCACACAATGATGCTCCATTGCCTGATATTGAGTTAAAAGGACCATAAATCCTGCTTGGCAACCTGGTCTGCTGGAATAATGGAGAGTGCTTGGCAGCAGTGGCTGAGCTGTAATTCAAGCTCATCTCCTCAGACAACTGGAGAGGGACACACATGGCCACAGAACTCATTTCGGAGTCTGAAAGCCATTAAACATCTTTTGCTGGCTTATACACGACGGAGTGTGATGCCAGATCCTCAGTGCCAAGGGATACCCAAAGGGAAGGCATATGGTCTGCTTTCACTTGTGCTAGAGAGTTCATTCTTGTTATTTAAAGAAATAATAGAATGTATGCTGCTTTCTTTATCAACAGCCTCCCTATTTTAAATGAGGAATATTGACATATGATTAAATCAAATACAGTATTATAGCCTCCTTCATGGTGTGCACTGGTTGCATATGCAAAACAGTGGGATGTGCGAAGAAGGAGTGAAAAGTCCCAGGAGGGAGTCCAGCTGATTTGTGTGCCTTGCAAAGTGCAGAAGGCACCACACGTGTGCTCTACCAGTTACACGGTAAAAGATGTTGTGGACATTGACTATCCACAGGACAAGTAATGCCACTTCTAACGTATGGCAAGTACAGAAGATTCACTCTCTGGCAGAAATGAAAGCTTGTAAAAGCAATCAATGATTCCCCTTGTGTAATCAGCCCTTACATGATCTAGTCTCACATCAAACCCCTCATTTTAGCACACAACTGAAATCTGCAGAATTAATGTCAATATTATTAAAGTTGTCAGTGCAGAATGTTAGAATCGTGTGCAGAAAACCTAGAGTTGATTTAGAGCAACCGGTACAGCAAGAGCTTATTGTGAGTCTTTATTTCATTTCATATAGGGAAGGAAATTTTAGTGGTTGTACGATTCCCAGTCTGGCTTTGACATCAATAGCCAGAAATACGGAACAGAAAGAGCAGGTAGAAAGAAATGGAGGATATCAGTGAGAACAAGGTGAAATGGGATTAGAATTCTTTGTATCTTTTTAGTAAGTGTATTTATACAGAACAAAAGAAAGGAGTGGAGATGGTGCTGCTGTATAAGCAGACCAATGCTGAAGCCTTTTAGACCTGCTTCTCTTACATCTCATTTAAAGCCCTGGCTATATTTATTGAATCAATACTCAGGCAGCTGTTTTGATAATTTCACTCTGATGGTATTTCTCCTGGAAGGACAGACAAAGGGGAAAAAGCAATCATCTCAGCCAGGTCTAAAGTCCTCAAAGGTTTCCTAGGCAGACAGAGCCTGAAACATCAGATACCAACTTGCTGAGAGCAACACCATGAAACCCAGTAACTGGTAGTCTTAAGCAACATTAGGTGACTGAGTCAGTGAGAAAATAATTGTGACAAGATAAACAAAGATAGCATTTATTACAAAAGTGCAGACCAATTTACATATATCAATTCCTTTTTATAAAATACAAGTTAATCTTTAAATATCTGCAGCAGCAGCTCTACAAAAATCTGACTTCTGAATAGATCCAATGCAAACTTGTTACAAACCCAATCTGAAATACTATGATACACCTACTCCTTCTTCCCCTCACCTTGTATCTATTTAGGAAATGGAAGTTTCAAAATCAAATGATTGCATAAAAAAACAAGTTTCATAAAAGAGTTAAAAACCAAGTCAGATAAATGAAAGCAGGTACTATGCCACCTCCCGGAGTAAACACACTAATGGAGGGCTAATTAATCCATTAAGACACAGGCTACAACAAGACAATGAAACTGAACATAGAAACATCAATTTTATAACTCACTGTGCTATAATTATTCTCTGGCTCAGTGAATGCATATACCCTTTCAGAAACCTACAGTGCCTTTCATCTTACATAAAGGATTAAATCTTTAACTAACCCACACACAGGAAATACAGCCTTCTGTAATGTTCCCACAACACTCCCTGAACGCTGCTAGATAATGCTCATTTATAGTAAAATTTGACTATTTGCAGCATCTGAGGAATGTTGTCTGAATGTTTTTTTTCAGATATGTACATATCTCTGCCCTGATTACATGTTCCACCACTACCCATCTGAGGGTACAATACTTTTTCCAAGCAGCCAACTAAACTATTCATGGGGAAGGCTGGGAAGAACTCAAAGATCTTTAGAGTGAATGTTAATTATTATGTGTAACAGGATAAAGGAATTTCCTTTTAAAAATCAAGAATAGGAATAACCACTTATAAATAATACAGCACAGTTTCTAGCACAAGTCATCTAAACCCATTTTCCAAGCAACATTTATCTAATTAAAATCACACACACCAAAACCAATACAGATCTAAATAAAGTTATTTGAGAGTTTCACTCAGACCTACTACAACTCTTGAACAAAAGAAATGTGTCATTTACATGGGAGATCCTCTCAGTAATACTCTGATTACTCTCCGTGCATAGGAAACCTAGTGATATGAAGAGGAGTTTGTACATAGCGGGTGACTGAATTCAAATTAATCATGTAGAACTTTGAACAAGATCCTTCCTGTAAATTATTTGTGAGGTTCACTCGGTAAACCTTTAATCATTTTTGTCCTACAGCCTTTACCCTTTCAGAGTCACTCATTTGTGCAGAATATATTGTTAATTGTGTTTTATTTTTATATGAAAATACTGATTTAAGCTTTTCTCTGCCTTAGCAACACCACATGCACACACACATCTGGTGAACTTGCTGATAACGCTCACCCTGTAAGTTCATTCTTCATTACAGTATCTTTGTAGAGCCGAATAAAAGCAAAAAGCAGAAAACCATTCAAGGGTTTCCCTGTAAAACAGCAGGTTAGTAACCAATGGTCAACTTCACTAGTTTCTTTTATCTCTATTAAAAGTAAATTGTTGCCATGCTATTTGTTTGCCTTGAAGCTACAGAAACTAGGCACTGGCTCCCTCTGCTCTGTTGTTCTTGATTCTATGCTTTCAGCTGGTAAAAGTGCCAGTTTAGTGCTATCAAAAGCAAAGAATCAATATGCTGGCAGACACAAAGTAGCACGTTGAGCCACCAGACCATAACAGCCTGAGACTAGTTTTATTTTTTTCCCTTTTGTTTTTGTGCTGCTTTTCCCCTACTGTCTATCTGGAGTCACTGGATAGAAGCCATCCATCAATCAAGCAAAGTCTCAACAAGGTTTATTACTCAGCTGCTCAAAACAGGGAATAAAGATCAAGCCTTATTATTACCACAGAATATGCAAGAATCTACTTTATTTTGAAGTGATCCCTTATCTTTGCCACATTAACTTACTGACATAGCTTTAATTGACACACAGGGCTACAGACTTACTGAGAAATGTAACTGAGACTTTCTATATATGAAAGGTCCCTGAATGACTTGGAAGAAAATCTGCAGTGTCAGTAATATCGCCAGTAAGCATGTTATTTACCTTACTTGATTCTGTTTGTATATGTGCCTGCAAGAACTGATGGTCACAGACCATTTCTGTGAATTCTTAGAAATGTCTCCTTCACAGCAATCAAAATTTGTGATTCACTCCATCCTAATGCAAAGCAAATTGTCCTCCAAAACTGTTCTTCCATGTCTGGTTCTTGCAGCAGAGAAAACTCAGTACTTGAGCGTTTTCTACCTTCAACAGGACCAATCTTGATATATGAGTTAGCCATGTATTTATGTACATCAGTGGATGTAGGCCATGAAGAGAAGACAACTTGCAGAGGTGTGGGACTCATGTGAGCCAAACACCATCTCCAGACTGGATTCATCTGTCCTCATCTGTAATGAAGCTGATCGTCTGAAAGATGAATCAGGCTGGTGTAACACTGGCATACAGCAATAGCTTTCTTTGCTGCTGCATCAGGGACAGGAGCTGGCTCTATTTTCTTCCCCCTTAATAACTGAAGTTTTAAAATTAGGCAATCCCATTGTAATTTAAGCATAATTAAAGACTGAGGCATGTAGTGATAGCAATACTCTCTGAATTCACAGAGATTCATTCCGGGATTTCTTAGTATCCTGTAATTAACACAATGAAGAACCTTGAATTCACTTAGCAATTAACAGTGATGAACAAAAATGAGTTGCCTTTAAGGCACTTAGACCATATTCACACATCCTATTTTAAGAACCAAGCTGCTTAATTTCCACACCTGCAAACTAGGCTCCTGGATCTGGAAGGATGATTCAGATAGCTTAAGTTAGGACTTGAAGGCTTTTTTATATCCAGAATCACACTGTCATAATTTGGATCTGAGTACACGCATTACTTATCAGGAAACTGCTTTCCTCCCTATTGCTAGTCCCACTGAGCTCTACTCTGGTCTCTTATTCTAAATCTGAGATATGTCACATATAAAAGCTTTAAATCCCAGGTAAAATAGCAAGAAAAAACAGCTAAAGGCCAGCTTTGCGTGTTGCAGTTGATACTGTCCAGAAGGATTTCCAGGATGTGTCAGTATTACATGTGTCCAAGAACCCAGTAAAAATGCTCTGTATTTTGGGATGCTTGTCAATAACTTGAAACTTGAGAGAGCAGAGAAGCATGAGGCCATAAAATGCCGCTTTGCATATTCAACTGTTTGATAAGCTCTGCAACTGCAGTTTAATGGTGTTGTACAAATGCCAGGATTGTTGCTTTTTTAAAAATGAATAGATTAAAAATCAATATATATTGCATTACTCCTCCCCCGTGCCACCAAGGAGGGTGCCAAACAATATTCCTCATAGAAAAAACCTCATTC
Source organism: Apaloderma vittatum (assembly GCF_000703405.1). Lineage (NCBI taxonomy): Eukaryota > Metazoa > Chordata > Aves > Trogoniformes > Trogonidae > Apaloderma > Apaloderma vittatum. The sequence goes on along the minus strand of NW_009726577.1, from coordinate 81,073 downwards.
TTCTCACATTTTGCAGTTTATCCCTGCTCATGACAGCAAATATCTCTATGATTACGCAAATAATTCTATTTATTTGTTGCAATGTATCAATGACCAAATAATGAAACTTTTTTTTTTAAAAAAAAAGTTGAATCTACATTTGAATGGATGAAGCTGATAAAAGATGTTATATTAACCTCACTGTGTTTTGAATTGGTTTTATTTTGCACGTGCTAGTAAGGTGTTTTCTTCCACACGCTTCTAGAACCCAAGAACACTGAGGTCAAGGCTTGGTTCTTTCCTGGGATTCACACACGAGGTCCTGCTGAGTGCAGAATCACCCAAGTGCAAGTGATGAGAAATAAAAGGCCACTGGAACGTCTTAAAGGGTTCTAGATGTTTCAGTGATTGATACACATAATCACAATGTGCTTTCTCAATATTAGCAGATACAAGCACATTAATGACAGGCTGTACTATCCTTCCTTTTTATTTTTTTTAGTTGAGAATTGCTTATAATATGGAAGCATTATAAAGAAGAGTTTTAGCTAAATCAGCGCTCTATAAGAAAATTAACCATATTTTTTTCTCCTTCCATGAAATGGGAAGACCTTTTCATTTTGTAAACTCTGGTTTATGAGCAAGCTCTCAAAAAAGCTTAGGTTTTTGGTTTTTTACAAAAAGTATTTTACTAAACTATCAAGAACATAAGGAAGCTCTAATATTCACCAAAGAAGTTCATAGGACGAATAGGTTTTGTTCATACTGGTATGCAACAGTGGGTGAAGGAGAGTTCCATGGCATCCCGTTAAGTCCTGCTACTGGAGACCTCACAGATTCCTCCTGATACCTAATATTTGAAGCATATCCTGCTCAACAATATACCATTTATCACCCTCTCATACCTTACATCGAAAAGTTTCACAAAAACTGCAACTGCCATGCATCATTTATGTCCACTTAACCTAAATCAAGAAGAATGTTTGGAAAAATACTTTCATTAAATGATTTACATTTGGACTACAAAGCTGGGCAAACCTAGAATTCTCTGATAACCTCGTTTCAGTGTTTTTAAGGGACTGATACAGAGAAGTGAAACAGTAACAAACAGATTAGGGCATATTCTGTCCAATTAGGAAAGAGAACTCTTGAATGATTTGTCCAGTAACATTTGTGCCCTCCTGTTTTTTTCTTTATTATTACAAAGCAATTACTTGCACCTATAATGCTTTATCTGTGTACATATTAAAGCACTTTACTCCTTGATGGTTCAATCTCATTTTAGTAAACTAGCTGATACTCACCTCCTTAAAAGCAGGAGGTGATAGGTAGGCAGGACCTTACTTCAAAGCTAAACATATTCACATCCTTTGTGTGCCTGGATCCAGTGGTCCAGTCTTGCTGCCTGTCAATACAAGGGAATTCTGTCACTGACTTAATGGGAACAGGAGTGCACCTCTGGGCTACAAATCGCCCTCCTAGAACTGTAACAAAATAGGAACACAAGACACGCATTGAAAGAGTGCATTATTGCATTGACTAGTGGTAGAAATGTCAGATGGCATTCAGAAAGAAATTTCCAAGCAGAAATATGAGAGACAGTTTTAAGTAGAGGATGGTTCTCAAAAGTTTAGGTGCCATCAGTTGATTTCAGGTTAACGGATTCAGATGCAAAAAGTTAGAGCAGAACAGAAAATTACTTGTTGCATCAGGATATGCCAGGGAATCTTACAGCGTATTTCAGCTTTAACCAAAAATTCATGAAGATTTTGTGGATGAAGAATGGGTCTGAAAAACAACTTAGTCTTTACACTATCTTCCTTGGTGACCATGGAAAAGGCATTCATCTTATTTACTCCATCTTTAAGATCAAGCTAAATATATATTATTCATCTTCAAGCAGGGCTGCGTTATTGATGATGATGGCTGTGTAACTGTTCACCATTATTTATTATTATCAGAAGTGAAAGGTTTGCAATGGATCAGATACTAAAACAAAATCTAATCATTTCTGTTTATCAGTGAGCCAAGCTAAACTGAACTTGATTTTGTAGGAACAGGACTAACATATCTGTGCCTTCCTTCTCTTTCTCTCTTTGATAATCCAATGATTGCACCCTCCTACATCTAGAAAAGCTATTGAGAAAAAGAATGTGTAGAAAGTTTGCCATGGAAATCTATTGACCTGCAAATGTGGAGTTGTAGTAACTCATGAACTTAAATTTCTTTCATATACTACAAAAGAGCTTTTGAAAGCTGAAGTAAGTATCTAATCAGAATCTTTTAAACATCATTCTTACTCCAAGAATAGGACTTTCTGGTCCCGTCTGCAACCTGTTCACAGTGAACCAAAGAAAAATCACACTGACACCAGCAAAACCTTCATTGTGTGCTTTGCAATTTGCAGGGGCAACTGAAGCAAGTCCTGAAAAATGCTGAGGAACAGCAGTTAGAACGAAACAGAGAACACGTGCCCAGCTGCCAGTCAGGGGGGCAAACATCTCCAGCTAGAGCATTTTACCTTGAGGTCTAGAAGTGGTGATAAAAGCGTTGAAAGTTCACATTTCACAATTTTTTAAATTAAATGCAGTTCACTTTCTGAGGTAGGAAGCTCATTTAAGAAGGTGCATTAGTGCAGAACTCATGAACACAAACATCTCTGGATAACCTCTTCCTGTTTAATGGGAAATGGATTGGCATCGTCAAATCACATGTTATTCTTTATCATGGATCTCCCATCGAAATCAGTGCAACTCCTTTCTCATTTCCCTTCAATACAAGGGCTAAACTGTTGCTACTAACTCGTATCTCCATAAATTACATAGAGGAAGCAGAAGGTTGAAGCAAGAGCATGAAAGATCTCTTCACTGTGTTTGTTATAATTTCATATATACACTGATACTAAAGTGAAGCATTTATGCTCACATACAATTAATGCTTACAGCTTTTAGATAGCTATTTTTTCCCAGCACAGTGTATATTTTTTCACTTGCCCTAATTATAATCAAAATAGCCCACATATCCTCAGTGACAGGTAAGATACACAGAGTGAAAGATACTGAAAAATTATCATGATTTAGCATATTATATTTTCTAAGCAAGCTAAGAAAAAAGAAATTTGCTCTTCTTGGATGAATGTCACTAATGGAAGTGCAACACAGCATCTTGGCTACCTACGTAAGTGATTAATTAAAAGAAAAAATAGTTAATCAAGATAAACTTCTGCACCTAGCTAACAGAGGACTGAAAGTTTATCATGTCTAAATATGTTTCTCATACATTTACTGCAAATTAGTTTTTGAAAGTGAATTTCAAGGTCTACTGACTCCGAGGTTCACTAACTCAGTTTTCATTAAGTTTTCACAAATGATCTACTGTAGCATTATTCTTTTATAGTGGTGCAGATTTAAGGCCCACTATGAAAAGCAATTATACTGTCAGAAAAGTGTATTTTGACTTATTAAAAAATTGAAAGGTTTTCATAAAACTATTTATTTTGATGTTCACTGGGAGTGCATGTTGACGGTGTTAGGGAAGAAAGCACTTTTCTGGGGCATATCTCTCGCCGTCCTCTTATCATACCTTCTTCTTGAAGACTTGAGACAACCTTACCTACCAGATATATTAAAAACCTGTGTAGGAAATAAATATGAGGTACTTTATGATTCTGCCCTGTAACTCCAAGTTGAATTTGTTTTGCTAGATCTGTATTATAGTAATGATGCACATGTGTTGGTTAAAAGTATAATAATTTTATTTCAGTAAATATTAAAGACTTCTAAAAGGAAACTTAGATATTTAGCAGTCTGATGAGTTACACAACTCACGTCAAGAAACAATATTGTCCAAATTTTGTGGATCACTTGTTTCAACTGTATTGCATTAACTTTTTCCAATTACCTCATTATCTCCCAGAGTGTTATTTTAATATCCTATTTGAGCACTATTCATCTAAAATAACTATGACTCAGAGAATAACCATAATGCTGTCTTGTGGTAAAGGACTGAGGAAAGCTTAAAATATGAGCAAAGGATTTACTGTTCAATTGTTACGTGGCATCAAGAAATAAATTCAGCTGTTTGCTTCTTGACTTCCTTTTCAGAGTAAGTGACTAATAAGTATTTAAGGAATGGACAAAAAGTGGGTGATAATTGATTCAACTTGATCCTTGATCTTGTTACACAAAAGCCACTGTAGGAGGTACAAGAGGAATAAGGGATGAAATTGCTACTTAGAACAGAGCTGCATCTCGAAGGAAATGCTTACACTGGTGTCAGCAACTAAGTATTTTCTTGCCTCTAAAAATGTAATAACATATTATTTCTTTTTTATCCATATCAACTAGGTTACTTCAATTCTCGTATTCATCATGAAAAATGACAACTCTCAAATCTAACCTTTTTTTCCAAGCCTCTGCCAATTGTGTAACCATGTAGAGTGACACAGAACTTTAAAAAGGAGTCAAGTACTCAGGTGGTTTTCTTTCCAGGAATCACATGATGGCCAAAACAGAAAACAGCAGGTCAGCCTAAGATGCAGCTGCATACTAATGCAAGACTTACAGGAAATAAGTAGGAGAAATAAGAAGTCTTACTCAATTAATAGAAACCTCCAACAAACAGCTTTGTTAGGCAGCAAGACTAGGATAAATGATGCACAGGAAGGCTAGCTGGGGTCTGGTTATGACCCACAAAGAAGAAGAGAGGAGTGAAAGCGTGATCAAGGGGACAACAGGTCAAGAATTTTGAGAAGGGAAAGGCAGAGAAGAGTAAAATAAAGGCCTACTGTCAGGACCAATAACTTCAGTGAACTGCAGGGTTAGAAAACATGGAAAGCAAGTGTAAAGACATTCAAGATAGCTCAAAAACTATTCAGGACAGAAGTACAATTTATTCCAGCATGCAAGCAGTCTACTCATTTCAGTAATAGACAAACAGTGAAACCATGAGAACTTCAATGACCTAAACCACAGTAAGAAATGGTACAGAACATGAAGTGTACCAGACTTACAAAATGTAATAAGTGAACTATGGAGAACAGAAAAAAACCCAACCAAACAAAAAGGCCAGGACACAGAGTTAAATACAGCAAGGCAGGTCCTGAAAGCTCTATACAAAAACATTCTCCAGCTTCATTAACAGTAGAAATAGATCAAGAAAATGCTGTCCACTAAAAAAAAAATAAAATAAATAGCAGCAAATGGTAAGACTGCTGAATTATTTCAATGCATATTGTTCCAGCCTTCCTTAAAAAGATATATTATCATAAGAAAGTCGTGTTTAGAAAGCAATCAACAACGACCTTTGACTTCTCTCACTCAGTATAGATCTAAGGCTCTTGCAGGTAGTTTTAACATGCTAAATGCAGCACAAGATCAGGAGGGTAATATCAAAAGTCATGTTATTCTTTCTGAATAAATAAATTTACAACATCATAATATGGTTTACATTTCACCCTATCCCTATAGCCACTTGAAAGAAATGGTCACCATACCATAAGCACAGAAACAAATTCTATCTAGTCTTGAAGATGTGCTGTGTGGTAGAAACTGGCTCTACCAGCTACCAGTTAAATGCTGACATATTGAGATTTTGCTACTGTTATTGATTTTCCTTAATTACACTGATCCTAGAGGTTAAGCACTGTTATTGTTTAAGCTATAAATACTCATTACATCCATTAGGATCTTTATTTTGAGAAACAGATAAGCTGTATAATAACTAAACACAGAAAAGTTTTTATTATAACTTATGGTACTAGAAAAATTGACAATATGATCCAGTTTTTAGGTGCTAGTAATAAGAGTTTTTTCATCAACAGAGTTAACTACTAATTAAGCCTCTGGTCTTGTGAGTCTATGAGCATACTTTCTGTAGTGCTTGGATACTATAGCATACAAGAAGAGGCATTTATTTTCCTTATTCTAAAAACCAAGGGGCTATTCCCCTTTTGACAAGTTTAAAAAACCCTTCATATTTTTAATAGTTCTATGTCTAAGCTCTTGCACTGCAAACAACCTAATTAGGGCTTAAGGAACAGAGGCAGATTTAAGTAAGTTTGTGTGAATTTTTTATAATCAACTCTTCATGAGTTCTGCATGAGTTTTCCCAGCTCTTAGATGTGGCTTTCTCTCAGCTCTTCATTTCTACTCCAGCTGTTCCTCCAATGGCTATAGCTCATTTCCCGTTCCTCAGCTGAAATAGCACAGCTTCAAAGGCTGGGACTAACATCATTTAAACCATTAGCACTTTCTACCAAACTATTATTAAATAAATTGATTTCCCCCCAGCCTCTATGATACCAAAACTCATTCATTCATTTTGCGTGTTCTCAGCACTGTATGTTTCTTCTTTAAATCACATAATGGCAAGAATTAGGAAAAATTATCATTTCTCTGATGTCAGTAAGTTGGGCAAAGCTACTACATTTGTCATCATGCAGGAACCTGCCATTACATTAAGCCAGATTTTGCAACTATATAGTTCTTGATTAATTCACTACTCAAAAAATTATAATTGCCTTCGAACATTTTTAATTGTCCCACTGAAAAAAAAGAACGTAGCGAAAAAAAAAATATTTGGATTGTATCTGATGTGACTTCATTAGCATGTTGGAAGAATTTGAAATTTGGGAACATCTTGGTTCAAAATAAGGTCTTATTTTTCTTCCTCCTAGCAAAAACTTTTATAGACTTTTTTTTGTTACACTTCCCATGTGTTTTGAAGACTGGGAATATCAGCAAGAGCTTTAAAACATGTTCACTTTTTTTGTCCTCCTTGAAACCCAAAGTACTTGTCCCATGAGCTAGAACATAACAGCCAACTGGGTCATGTTCATTATAGACAACTAAAGAAATATGTCTCTTTCTCCAGATAGCAGCTTTTATGATACCAAATATTTAGGCATAAAGACCGAATAATTTGCCATGTCACATGCTCCATGATCCCACAGTCCTCTCCATCTCCTTATTGCGTGTTTTGCCTCTCCAGGAATCATAGAATTCACAGAAAGATCACAGAAGATATAAAGGAAAAGGGTGATGGTGTTTGCGTCAACCATAAAGCCTGCATATCTCCACAAAAGTCTTTTGTAAAAGGATATAGAAAGCAATACAATGACATCTGTGATGAATCAGAGTGGTCATATGAAAAATACCAAGCTCATCACACATTCTGCTAAGAAACAGCAGAGATCTGTTCCCATTTAACATTAGCATTAGCAGAATAAACAAAAATTCTATTTATTCTGAAATATCATTTATTTTATCATATTATTCTGAAAATCATTTAATGTCAGTGCCTGCTAGCAGAGTCTGAAACTACAGAAAGCCAGCCTATCCTCTTCATTTTCAAAACAGATGGTCTAAAGCGGTGTTTAAGGCACTGGTGGGAAAATCAAGGGAGAGATTTTACTCTTGGATTCCCCACGGTGCTGCAGTACAGCCTGTAAAGGCAGATCATCATTCCGTGCCTCTGTTTACCTTTTTCCTTTTCTGTATTTCAGAGGAAAGCTTGCCTCCCTGTGTACATTCATGCAACATCTGCATGAAAAGGCCCCAGTGCCAGTGGGAGCACTAACCAGTGTCCCAGTACCAGCAGCGCTATTCATTTTATATAAAATTCTTATTTACTCTATAAAAGCACTACAGTGTACAAACAATATTTATTAAGTAAGGCAGCCTGGTAGAGATTTTCTCTCTGGAGTGCTGTTTTGCTGTATAATATGTAAGACCTTAAAGTTTGCTGAAAGGGTTATCTGAATTCCATGGCTAGTAAATGAGTGAGGTTTTTGGCAATAAATTAATGCAAAGCCAGGGCTGCTGAACTTCAACAGCTGACACTGGCTTCTGCAGGTGCGAAATCACAGATGGTTACATGTCATTACTGCCACAGAAGTGCTACTGAATTCACTAGCATTTGCCAGGCTGTGCAGAATACTGTACACACAATATGCTATAGAATTCAGGCAGCCCTGGACACCATATATTCAGGATACTCCACTGTGTTCAGTGTAATTAGCAAATGGCTGATTGTGTAGGTCCTACATTGATGTCCATATCTTTGTTTTTCAGATGTCACCTTGTCCTTTTAAAGAGGATTACAACCTACACTTGAGAGGACCTCATTTTATGCAAAACACATGGCAAGGTCAAAATAGACATACATAAAGCTTTAGTCTCAAACAGGGTCCTCCTGACACTGTGTAGTTAGGGATGAGAGTCTGGCCAATCACCAATGCCAATTTTGTCCTTGCTTTCCCTCCTCCTGCCACAGGAAACAAGCCTCAGGCTACTGCAGGCGGTTCATGCACTGGGATGGAGCAGGTTCAGTAATTTGGAGCCACTTATTTTTCAAGTGAATGGGCTGTGATCCTTCTGGCCCTCCATGGAAAATAATACAGAAACCAACAAGACCTCATGCTTGTACAGTCAGCACACACCTTCTCATTGATTTAAGTTCTCATTTTTCTGTCTCAACGTAAGAGGAATTTTTTATATTGAAATTGCACTCAGGGTAATAACCAATTTAGAACTTTTTTCATGTTCCTACTGCAGCCAAGTAGATTGTGATCAGAAGTGTTTTAAAACTACAATTCTACTAATGTTATCTTCTTGACAAATTGCCTGTAATACGTGAGAAAACCAAACAAAGTTATAATAATCCAGACTTCGGAGAACAAAAGTATCAGCAATGGCTCATTTTGTAGTTCATTTTGCTTCTACTCAGATACTTAGATTCTTAAAATGAAACAGAGATGAAGGACAAAGAAATACTGAGAAGTCTCTCTGTTACTATAACAGGAGCTTTACAGATTGACCACTAAGTTGCAGGCGTGCAGAGAGCAAAATCTGGTCTTTATGTATTTTCTGAGATAGAGAACATTTTCTGTAATGGGAGATTATATAAAGTGGTGAGAGGTATTATTTTTTTTCCAAAAGATAGTGGAGAATAAGTAACTACAGGCTAAGAATTCTTCTTTGCTAACCTGTCTAAAATACAATAATTACATGATGGAGTAAAAGTGATACTGTGCCAACAGAAATCCATGGCAGCTAATCACACTGCTGTATGGTTGACCATGTTCTTAGTGATATAAACAAATTAATTCCCAAAAGATAGCTAATCCAGCTTTTTGAGCCCCCTAGTAACATTGTGGAGACTGTGCACTAATACCTAACAGCATGTACTTTATATCATTTGGTGGCAACTTTTCCATTAACTGGCAACAAAGGACTTTTTTATTTGGATTTAGAAATTCCCAAAGCAAATTTCTGAAGGGCAAACTTATATAACAGCATTTAATTTGCCATGATTTCAGATCCCAACAGTATGTGAGCTCCTACTGAAGCCTGTTCTGTTCCCCTTAGCCAGAAATGTGATGGTTATAACAACCAAAGTCAGGATAAGCCTGCAATATAAAAAAAATTCAGTTCGTCAGATAACAGATAAATGTAAAAAACCACACAGTCAAAAATAATTTTTACAATACATTTTGGTTCAACTGGCATTGGACTGAATGAAATGATATAGTTTGACAATGAGTCCTTGAAGCTGGTCTACTTAAGAGGAAAAAAAAAAAAAAAAAAAAAGAGAGAAGAAAACGGCCAAAATCTCATTGCTTCATTTGCAAAAAACCCCTTCACTGGTTCATCAGAGGAAGGATCTGTCTCCACACAAGTTTCACTGTGTACTTCCAAGGGGCACAGAAAAGTAACTGTCTCACATCACATTCATATAATGATAAGAAATTTTTTGCTATTATAAATTCAAATCATTAAAATAAAACAATCTCATAAGACCCTCTTTCTTCCCTCCAAAATAAATACATCAAATTTATCTCAGAAGCTACTTTCCCTAAGTGTCCTATTTTCCTTCTGCATTATGTGGCAGCATTAGAATACCATTATGCTATGGCAATGGATGTTTAAGAACACTTTGATAGTGCTTAAGTATTTTTTTTATTTTTACTACTGATTTATTGTACGTTCCAAAAATACCCTGGAGCAAAACATTTGTTTTGGTTTGGGAAAGGAAGAGTGGAAAATATATTTGCTATATTTATCTCACTGTCAAACCCAAACTCAAACTCAGGCTTCCAAGGTGGAAAAAACAAAACAAAATGAAACAAAAATATACATACCCCTTGCTCCCATTATCCTTCATTTTCTGTTTTGATACAACACTTGTTTCTCCAGCAGCATAACCCCTTATTTTTTGAGTTAATTTTTTTCCTGCAAGTGATTATATTGATAAAAATTTAATACCATGTTCTGAAGTCTTTGGCTTTCCCTTGCATATCTTCATCCTTTGCAATTTCTATTTTGGGATCATTTCTAAACTCCACATTTTTTTGCCATAAGAATGTATGAAATACGAATATATGCATAGTTAGTGACAAGTGATAAAAACCAGGCCGGGACACCACGATAAATAATTCTTATTGTGAAGGAAAGTCTACTGAGCCACCCAGAATTCACCTTCCAAAAGACAAAGGCGTTTACACAGACTGAATTTAGATCAAACTGGTCTAGGAATCCAAATTAGAACACTAAATCTTTAAGAGGTGGATTGTTAAAAAGTTCTTTTTTACTCTAATAACTAACTGATTCTTAAAGGCTGTTGTCTGTATACCCAGTCTATAGAGGGCTGACAAATACTGGTTAAGTAGTGAATTATTCAGATCCACTGGTAACTGAATAAACCAAGCAACTAAGTGCACTGGCTAAAATTGGTGAAAGTTTTCCAGTAGAAATTTTTTCTGATGCAACATCTTATATTTCAGATTCTTTTTTTTTTTTTTTCCATTTTTGTTTGAAAGACCAACAGATCAGTCTGTATATGTCACTAAACTTACAGGTTTAAGAGAAATATAAGGGACAAATTTGTCTTTTGGGCAGCTAGGATGAATTTAACTGCCCAAACATAGGAACTTAGTTTAACTGCAAGAGCCTCCCACTGTCATTTTGGAAGGATGTAGATCTGTGCCATATTTGCTAGCCCAATGTGAGTGCCTCAGCTACTCAAGGGTATCTAAAAGAGCATTATAAAACACTTCTGAACAATTGAATCTTATTTCAAACAATGCCAACAAACTGAAATTAACCAAGTGGAAATAAAAAGGGCTAGATCTCAGAAATATTATACACTTTTCACACTGCAAAACCAATAGCCATGTTGGAAAAGTTATCTCATTCAATTCATGGCGACTAGTTCTAGATCCAATAAGCAAATATTTTTCTCACACTTCTATCTCCATTTTTTATCTTTGATCATCTTTTACATTATTTCTAACAGCACTGCTGCATAAGTAGTTCACTGCAAATACCCTCTAAGGGGAAAAGACAAGTCATTTTGAAGTAGAGTTGTTCTCTTTGGACTAACTTTAACTGGTATAAACTATCTGACAGTATCTTCCATTCATCACCAGGTCAGAGCATGCACATAAGCAGTTACTATGGAGCAGCTCATGCATTGCAAATTAACACCTCTGTTTATATATCAGTAATTTATTCATACGCTCATTCCCTTAATCTCAGCCAGAGAATTGCACCAGACTGCAACAGCCATAGAAAGACAAAAACTAGTTACAACCTAACCACACTCATATATATGATTTGCAATATTTTAAAATAATATTTTGACACCCAGATCCTTAGTATTTGTAAACCAAAAATCATGTATTGCTAAGAGGATTATTAAGAATAGTACTAGTATTTGCACTATTCCATTACCATATGCGCAAAATATATATTGAGGAACAGTGGTTACTACACAAGCTTTTATACTAGAGTAATGCATATGAAGTGCAGTTAAAATGGATCAAAACCACCTTTTTGGTAAGAAATCTGTATTACGGACTCACATCTGCAATGACATTTTAACATATGCAATTTATTTTCCTCTCTGAATGCAGCCAGTGGCTCTTCAGCTGACAGATACCAGTATGAAGCCATGGCTTCATTCCCAGCAAATTCATCTGTCTCAGAGAGCAAAGGAGAAAGTAACACTGGGATTAGCACGAGGATCGAGTATGAAAATTTAGCTGGATTGACCAAGAAAGGAAAATAGCCCAGACATATGCGACGGTAGGAAAAGGCAGATTCTCCTGGCGGAACATGGGACTGCCAGAACGGCTAAGCATAAACAGCCAGCTGAGAGCAAGTAACAAGTCTGAGAATGAAGGGCAGAATGAGATGGGTGGGAGGAAGAAGCCTGATAACACTGAGCTGGAAATGAAGGGATTTGATTTGTTTTAAAAGGAAACCATAATCCAGCTCTTAGACTCATGGAAGAGGGTAGTAGAAAGTATCAGGCTAGAAAGACTAAGTTAAGAGTATGTTTCACAGATTTCAAGGTCATGCTCTGTCCTTCAAAGGATCCAGAGTTTATAGTGCAAGATGCTAAAAGTATTTCTAGATACTAACACAGCAATGCAGATCACATTAACATACAGCTTTGTAAGGAATGGTATATAAATTAGAACTATTTGCAAAGGACTGGAAATAATAAGCTCATATAGAATGATAAATGTGTGTTATTAATGTTCTGTTGTCTTAATTGCAAGGCTTTTGTTCTCTATTATAGAATGTGAATATTCCCTGCAAAACAATTATTCTCCTGATTGTTGGTTAGATTAGCATTTGCCACAGGGCTTTATGCTTCACAAAATATTTTTGCTTGCATAAAGAAACCATGGAAGGCAGGCAGATAGCAAACAGCGAAGTCAAAGAAAACAGATCATGTTTACCCTATCTTTCTGTTTTTATTATATAGTTGGTCATACATGGATGGGAACGCTTCCCACACCAAAGAAGTGAACAGAGCTCACATGCTCTATTAGGCGTTTGAAGTGTGGGTATTTTTTGTGCCATTACAGGAAAAAAAAAAAAAAAAGACATTTTAAGTAAATCAAATGTGGATATATTTTACTTGAGCGTTTTCCCTACTTTCTAACATCTTTTGACCAAACCTGAAATTTTATTTGTTTATACACTGCTTACTGATAGTGTAATAGAAACATCATGGAACGGAAAGCACAAATAAATAAACGTTTCTTTAAAGATACTTATGACTCAGCAGGTCACTGCTTTCCAATCACAATTATGAGTCAGAATTAAGTCTGTGAAACAGTGTTAGAAAGTAGAAGACATAATCTTTCATCTGCAATGCAACAATGATAGTCCTGACCGCTCTTGTAATTAAAAATGCCCAGGCTGTTTTTGTAACAGGAACACGTCCCAGCCAAACTCCCAGTCTGGTACTTTCTGCCTATATCAACTCACTCCTGCAATTTCATTTGGATATCGAATACTACACATTCTGTCCTGAACAGAGCAGTTGTGGCTGTGTGCAGCTAAATGGCTGCTGCCTTGATTAGCATTTATAAGCTGCTTTGAGATGCTTTTGTGAGATGGACAACAGAAATACAAAGGACAGGTACCTAACTTCTGCACAGAAAAAACAATCAGAACAAGCACAGCAGACAAGCAGATAGACAGATTGAAAAAAGCCACACTGTGATGTTTATGCCAGGGCAACGAATGCAAACGAAACCTTCCAGCATTATTGACGTAACACTGAGGTTACGGTATGTGTGCGTATCATGTCTTATTGCTGATCGAGATTATCGTTGGTGTTTATTCAATCAATATCAGCGTGTCTGAGGGGACTGAAAATGTACTAATAAGGACACACACTGTTTAGGGTAAACACAGAGCTGACACCCGCTTGATTTGGCATCTAAGATTTAAATGGCCCATTTTGAAGATGCTGGCAGTGGCATATACAATTCACCTGACCTGAGGGAAACAGAGAGTACCTTCTTCTGGGTTCTCTGTTAGTCATATAACCACAGTCCTAGGACACATCATGGGTCTGGCTCAGCTTCTGGCAGACTCCCAAACCACTGTAAGCACTGGAAATATTTAGTGTATTATTGCGGAGGGAATGGAGGCACAAGCTAAGTATCACCTGGATATTCCTCTCCTACTAAGTATTCCCAAGCTGCTAAACGTTGTAACCTAAGAGACTGCAACCCAACAAAGGACTGACACAGAGAATATGTGCCACAGGACAATGAGGCACAGAGATGCTCAGAAGTTGGGACCAAGGATCTTCACTGGATACTGAATGTAAAATATATTATCATAACCAGATTGCATATAGTACACAATCTACTTCAGTATTTGCTCAGAAAGCAGAACCGTATGCATGCTGTACTGTGCAGACATCTTTTGAGAATAAATATTCAAACCATTATTGTTTAAAAGACAAATAGTCATACAGAACCCCAAGAATGTCCTCATAGAAATAATCTGTTCAGACTATGCACACAAATATGTACATGTCATTTTAAGTGAGGAAAAAAACAATCTTGCTTCAACAGAGCCTATATTCTGACAGCAGCATCAGCTACATCACTTGGGACTTTGTCTAAAAAAGGATTTGAAGGCATAAAATTGAAATCAGGAGGAATTTTGGTACAGAAATCCAGAGCTGTGAACTCGAGTTGTGAACCACAGCTGCCACTTCTATTCTGTTCATTCAGCATTTTGTGGCTATAAAGATGACTAGAGACTAGCAAGTTCTGCTTTGGCACCCACGCAGAATTGCCTGAGTTTTGACAGAGCTGAGCAGCTTGGCTCTTAACCCAATCAAGAAAAAGGAGACTTAGCATTGCTGATGACAAAGAAAATAGTTTATGGAGAATTAAATTAATCTTTCAATTTGCTGAAGTAGACTAATCCTAATAATTAGCAGAGATAAAAAGATGGCTTGACCACTGCATTTAAGACAATCGCCTTTCTATGCACACAATGGCTCTTATGCTAAAGTAGCCCAGGATGATATTATGTTTGTATTATGAGGTATCTCTAGCAGTACACAAAATCAAAGGTTTGTTCATACTTTTGTTTTTTTCAGTCATAACAAATTAAAAGCAAAGTCAAAACTGCCAGTCAAACTTTGCCACTGTCTTCTCACCTTTCAAGAGCTCGTGGGAGACAATCATCTCCACATGTGATGGTACTAAATATCTTCAGTCTCTGTGAAAGTCCAGTGTAGCTGAGAATGCCTGATTATTTGGAAGACTATCACAGGAGTTTTAGTCTGGGTGTCAACAGAATAATATTGGGAAAATTGACATTTGCTGTTTCCTTAGGACTTTGTCACATAGTAGTATCTCTCGGATGAGAGTCAAACAAGACTGTAGATTCTGTAAACAAATGTAAAAGGAAACAAAGAAAAACCACTTCAGCATCATCCATGGGCAAGTCTGGAAGTTGCTACCTGTCAATCCTTTTAAAATCAACGACAAGTTTCACTTTAACAGTGCAAGAGAGTTTTTGATCTAAAATGGAAAAAGAAAAGACAACACACAAAAAGATTATTTAATTGTTCTACTCTGAGACGTAACATTCCAATGAACATGATTCTATAAGTGTGTGTACAATCAAAAACTGAAAAGCAGCTGCAGAGGTCTTTGACAAGGCACACAAACACCTTGAAGTAAACAAGTCCTATTACCATAAAGAAAAATTACACGTTGTACAGCATCATTTCCTCTCAACTTCCACTTCTCTGGAAATCCATCAAGCATTCTGAGGATAAGGCACTAGGAAAAAGGGTTGAGAAGGTAGGTATGAACAACATATTTTGAGCAAGAACTGTTATATTTCTTTCTCCTTCAAGCTTTTCAGATACACACCCTCACACTGCGGGGAATGTTAAACAGTACTATAGACTAAATGTCAATCCTTGACTAACCACCCTAACCATGCTGGCTGAATAAAGCCAGGAAGAATTGCTCTCCCAAAAATAGCAAAGAGGAGGGAGTAAACAGAAGTTTTTCCAAAGCCAGTTATGAAACTGAGGAGGTAGCAGGTTCAAGTGATCCCTGCTCCTCCACCTGCACCCAGGGACTTCTGCAGGTTCTTCCTCCTGGGAGACAAATCCTCTCCTCTAAAGTGCTTGGCTGCACACATACAGATACGCACAGTGTAGCTCTACATATGAATGTAAAATCAACCATCTTCAAAGAGTTGCTTGACAAAACACCAACATTTCAAAAAAACAGCTGTAGAAAAAGTATAAATTAAAGTATTCCAAAGTTTTTAAAGATGGATTTAGCTAATAAACAGAACTCATGTTTATGCATCAGTTATTATTTTTCTCGTGCTCATTTAATCTCCGTGCTGGAAATGTATACTTTTTGTTGCATAATAAAGTCTCTCTGGCTCATCATCAATAGTGAAGAATAGTAGGAAATAGAATATACAAGAACTATCCTTTAAAAAAAAATCGGATGATTTAACTGATGGACAAGAAAGGCTGTGGCAAATATAGAGGGCAAAAGCCATTTATTTCTATTATAGTCATATAATGCCAGAGCAGATGCATGATCTTTGTCATCTCCTTTCTTTCTCACAGCAGACAGAAAACACACAGAGGTCTATTTTTTTATTAGCAAAGTAAAGCATTGTTTGAAAGGTATTCCCAGAGCCACATTCTCAAAAAAAAACCCAACCAATACAGCAGTAGAATCAAAATACTTGTTTTCTCTTTATCCATGGCAAAACACTTTTATAGACATGCAAGACACAGATGTAGGTGTCTAATGTATCAAATGCGTAATATGAAATTTTATATTGTAATAGCTAAGACTTTCAGCTTGTTAATGTAAAGATAAACGCACTCTTTAACTGGAAGAAGCAATATTAACATATGTATCACCAGGGCTATTTACTATTTGTTTTTGGCAGTCCAATGTTTCCAAGCATGTTTAGAAGGAAAATTTGGACAGTGTATTCCACAATTCTACAAAGTGTCCTGGTATTATTTATAGGCTCCATCCACGGTGCTATTTTTAATAATTTAGGGCACTGTTCTCAAAATTGTCTTTTCTAACAGTTGTGATTCATGCCTCTCTTACAATGAACATGTGTACCCCATTTTCCAACTTCTCTTAAACCCTGGCTATTCCAATACTTATCCCACCATCCATTCCCTTTTTGCTAGTATCAGAAATACTCTGCACCCCAAATACTAGCACTAGCACTCTACTATTCACCCCTCCTCCTTTCTCCAATGCCTATATGTCAACATTACATTATTCACAGGATTACAGGCAATAAAATAACTTCTTGAGGAAAAGGGAGTGTAAAAGACAGAAGAGAATAGAGAGGATATACAGCAACTGGGTGACATTTCCCTTGGTGCCTCTGTTCTATTACATGGCACAAGGGAGCCTGTGCAAATTACTCATTTATGTACCAAAGGCAGAGCTGCTTCTCTTTCCTCCCAGTGTGGTTTTCCTACATTCTCACTATTTACCCCAAATAACGTGATAGTTGCTGGGACTCCTCCTGGTTCTATTCTTCTGCTTATGCACAGAAGCACTGCAGGCATTGAGGAGGACAGAATTAAGGCAATGGCCAACTATGTTATCATAGAATCACAGAAACATCAAGGTTGGAAAGGACCTTAAGATCATCAAGTCCAACCTACAGCCCTAAACCACCGTAACACTAAACCATCTCCTGAAATGCCAAATTCAGCTGTTTTTTAAACACGTCCAGGAATGGTGAATCCACTACCTCCCTCGGCAACCCATTCCAATGCTTCACCACCCTTTTGGTGAAGAAGTTTTTCCTAATATCCAATCTAAACTTCCCCTGGCACAACTTGAACCTGTTCCCTCTTGTTCTATCACTATTCACTAGGGAGAAGAGGCCAACATCCATCTGACTACAGCTGCCTTTCAGGTAGTTGTAGACTAGAGACTCAGCTGAAAGTAGAAAATAGGCCAGGCAGAAGCAGTGAGACCAGTGACATGACAGGGAAGCCTTGATGCAGACAAAGGGAAAGCAGAATTTGGTAGCAAGAAGGTTAAGAAGCTGGTGCGGAGACTGAAGAGAGGGACAGTGATATATGAACAACAGAGAAAATAACCATTACTGCGGCATCTTGATTAAAGGGCTTCATACTGAATGCAATAAACCCTTTGGTTAAAATCTAGCACAGAAAAAACAGGTGCTATCAGAAATATCTGAAATTGATGATGCAAATCTTTTGGTTAGCATGCATAAATTTCTCTTAAAACTTTTAGAGATATTTACTCTTTTCATAACTTAAACTCATCTCCTTCCATTTCCAGTCTTTCTGTCCAACAACCATGGTTCAACAGAAGCAAAGTGCCACTTGTGTTTCTGAGTTAGTAGTGCACCAGAAAAGAAACAATTCCTGCTCACACACCTTGGGTGTCTCTCCTTCACAGCAGCTCACACAAAAGAAATTCTGCTCAGTTTGTCACACAAGTGGCACACCCAGCCTAAGGTATGATGATAAACAGTGGAAATCCCACTATTTTGGCTAACGTGAACAAAAAGGATGCTTTGAACATAGACAATTACATGTTGAATTAATGTTTGTCTGTGCATATATGCACATGCATATATATGTATGTGTCTATATGTAATCATACATATTTCACCCTTGCCAGCCTTCTCCTCTCCCACATTCCCACACATGTATCCTTGGAACGGAGAAAAACCTTCTGTGTATTTTTATTGGCCTGTCAATCTGCTACATTTATTTTTTCTTCCATAACTGGAATGTCATGCAGCATGTCAGTCTTTCTGCTTTCCCTTTCACTGAAATTAAGCACCCTGCACAACTGCGGAAAGCTACCAGGGGACAAAACCAATGTAATTTCTTTCTAACATTTAGATTTTATACAAGAGGTGCCATACACCGTGTGTCTTAACAAATCATTAGGAGGGTTTTTTTTCATTCAAACCTTTTCTGTGGCTTGTGTGACATCATAGCAGGAATCACACCAAGGGCTGAATATGGCAACTAAAACACCAGTCAGTTTTCATCAGCTCACCTATGGACCCACAAGAAAAGCCTAGGAACCTTTAGAAAACCTGATAGCAGTAACAACTTTGGCAGTTTTTGGTAGACAAGGAGCTATATTAAAAGTGAGGTTATGGGAGCTGCAAGACATTATGGAGTCAAATAATGATGGATCAAATTATCTGGAGATGAAACTAGACCAATCCTTCCCTCCCCTCACCATCTTTCTCAAAGGATCATAGAATGGCCCAAGTAAGAAGGGACCTTAGCGATCATCTAATCCAACCTCCTTGCCATGAGCAGGGTCACCTCAGTGGAACAATTCCTGCATTTCTTGGTTTTTTGGCTTCATGAAGAAAGAATAGTATCAAATCTAACAAAGTTTAAATTTAGTATCTCCCATCTTCTTCCCTCAATTAAAACACATGTAGAAAAAATTGATACACAGCCTTATTTAGAGGAGTGAAAACAAGAAGTATGCCTATCAACCTGGGAATCAACAACAAAGCATTCATGAACGTGCTTAAAAATGAATCCCTAAAAACTCTCTAAAACTGTCCCTTGAGGTTCTGGTGGCCTCCAGAAAGTTGCACTGTGAAATTTAGGAGTCAAGGTTTGTCCTCTTCAAGCAAATCAGCAGACAATGCTTATAGTGATGGTGGTACAATGATACTTACTTGCCATTCAATATTTTCTTCTTCCCTACTGACCTTCCTTCTTCCCACTTCCCTCCTCTCCCTGCCCACCCTAAAAGGCATAATGGTTAAAATGGATGAAAAAATAGAGTAACTAAAAAAGTTCCTATAAACTGGGAACTGACATGACTATCTATCTCCAAGTGTGAGCATTCATTGCTGTGTTTCAAAACCTATTCAAACCCGGATAGCCTTTTGTGGGGACAAATGAGGCTGCTGCCAGTTTTTACCAAGTTATAAAATTTTCAGCATCACAATAAATTGTGAGACAAGAAAGAGAGAAATTCAATTTAAGAAGGAACTCGTAACTTTTCATTGAAGGAGTGTTCAATTGTGGGACAAGGAAGAAAGAGTGAGAGGTACAGTGCGCATCAATATCTTATCCCTTTCTTTCTGGGCTGTCCTTGGAGGCTTGTCCATAATTTACTTTCTCAGGGGAAATTTAGCACAAGTGTAGCAATTTTTCCTTTCATCCTACTGACAGACTAAGCTAGTCTGAGAAAAAAAGGGAGATAAAAAAGAAACAGAAAGGAAAGATCCATAGTTATTATTTACACTGCAGATCATGTATTATTTTTACCTTCAGATGTTCATATTTTGATAGCAGTACTAACTGCACACACAAGCGCACACACACTGGGGCAGCATGATCAATGGTAGGGGTCAATAATCCCATTTCAGAAGCAGTCCTACTGCAGACTGAAGTGAAACAAAGTAAAGTCCAAAGTAATGAAATGTGACAGAGCCACACTCACTGCCATCCTCCAAATATGGAGAGAAATACATTTCTACATGTGGAAATCCTAACCAGCAAATCAGATCTAGTTATATGATAAACAAGGCTACACATAAGTAATGGATGACTCTCATATTTAGAATTTGCCTTCTTCAATTAACTATAATATGATCTCACAAAGTCTGATTTTTGTTAGAGTATGAATGACTAACCCTTCAGGTTTCCTTGTATGCAAATGGCTTATCTCATTAGTTCACAATGTTAATCAATTTTTTTATTCCCTCTTTATATTTGTTGTATTGCCAGCGATATTATCGCTACTTCAATTGGTTAAATCAAGAAACGATCTCCAAACAATCACATTGCATCTAGTATCATAATTGTCAATACATATCATTATATTGGACAGGCCTAGTGACGGCTAGCAAATCTGTCTTTGATCTATGCACAATCATAGATCTCTGTGAAGATGCCCTTCATTCAACATAAATGTCAAAAAGCAATAGTACTGCATTATAAAGTGTGATCACTGAAACAATGGAAGCCACCATCCAAAGCACTGATCAGATTGAAAGCCTAGGAAAAAGCCGAGCTCCGTAGGGTTGGGGGTTTTCCTGTGGCAAGCTATAGATATAAAGTTGTACATCTGGTGAAGCTTTGCATCTCTGTATCAGAGAAGCTTACAGGAACAGGAAAACTCACTGAGGAGTTGCTAAGAAATAAACTAGGAGGAAGTATGTGGGGGTCTTGTTCTTGTCCTCTTTGATTTTTTCCATTTCACAAATAAAGTTCTATATTCTATTATGGATAGAATGGACATTTTTGTGTATCACTATAGGAGTCATTTACTCATCCTAATTCAGCCTTTCCTTCCCATCTTTCCCGTTCCCCACTTCTGGAAAGCTAACTTCCTTTTCTATAAAATAAAAAATCTCAGTACAGGCAAGAAACACAACTGATTTCTGCAGAAATAATTTCATGATGCTTTTGACTTACTTCAGAATGTCACTAAGATTTAAAAACTGGTAATTCCATAAATTCAGTAAAGCATATGTTCAATACATGAAGAGCTAATTAAAGGAAATTCTCCATAACTACTAATTAAAGAATTAACATGTAATGCAGATGTTTTTTGATGAAAAACGGTCCAATCTTTTAATTGAAGAGCTAAAAGAGAAGGTGAATGTACTACAGCTGTCATCTATGGACGGGATTTACAGCTGGAGAGGTGAATGGTGAGGAGGGGCAGGTTAGTCATAGAAACTGGGTCACTATGTTATTTGGGCCAGTTCAACCTCCGTGTGATTTAGATGCAAGGAAATAAAAAATTATACATTTATAAACAAAAACACAGACTACACCTACAGAACAAGGACTAATACAGCAAGAGAAAGGAACTACCCCTCTGGTAGGGATAAAAGTAAAAAATCAAAATGAGTCTGTACAAAAATGAGATACAAACATCAGGAGACACGTAGGGTAATAAAAATCACTTTGCAGATACTCTAGTAAGAGTATCAAGGAAAAGGTTAGTCCACTTCTTAAGAATGGAACATGATGAATGATGTCAAAAAGACTAATGAATATCTTTTTTTTTCTTTATTATAAGGTCAATCACAATCATGTAGCTATCACAATTAATATTGGTGACAAAGGGCCAGATTTGAGCCCCAAAGGTACAGTATTGAAGGAAATTCAAGGAAATTCAAAGTACAATATTCAAGGAAAGGTACAGTATTCAAAGTATTTAGGTAAGGTGGATGTTTTTAAATGGGCTAAGTGTAATGTACTTCATCCAACAGTACTTAGAAAAGAATCTCAAAGTCATTAGGGCTTACCTTTGAGAACTTAAAAAAAGAAATAGAGAAAGTAGAAGGCCAAAAAAAAAAGGCACATGTAACGTCTATTTTTAAAAAGGGTTAAAAAAAAAAAAAGAAAGAAGAAAAGAAAAAATCTGACAATTGCAGGCCAGTCAGCTTATCTTGAACTCATGGAAAAATACCGAAACAAACAGCCAAACTATTTGTAAGCGCCTGGAAGGTAATGAGGATATGTATAACATCCAACATGGATTTGTCAAGAACAATCATGTCAAAGCAATCTAATTTTCTTCCCAGATAGGGTAACAGGCCTTGTGGACAGAGGAAAAGCATCAGATGTCATGTGTACTTACAACTATTTTTGATCCTCTTCCACATAATAATCTTCTAAGCAAACCACAGAACTGTGATTCAGATGAAAATAGTACAAAGTGGGTGCAACATTGATTCAGAAAATCGTACTCGGGGAGTGGTTAGCAATGTTTCAATCAACATGAAAAGACATCTCAAAGTGAGAATCTGTATGAGACTCTCCTAGGTCTAGTAGCATTTAGTATTTTGATTAATGACCTAGAAAATAACATCACAAATATACTTGCTGAGACACTATCCTCCTTGGAGGCATTATAAATAGACTGGACAGGAGACCAGAATTCAGAATAACCTCAGTGAATTTAAAGATCTGATTTGGAGTCACAGTGCTTGTTC
>NW_009726577.1:0-58249 GCF_000703405.1 Apaloderma vittatum | reverse complement strand
AGGGATAAATGCAAAGTACTGTATTTAGCCAAGAATAACTGCTGGGTGTAGAGAACCACTGACTTTTTAGCTCTTCTGTAGAAAATGAGAAGTCATAGTGGATCACAAACTGCATAATCAATCAACAATATCACGCTGCTCCAGAGAAGATGAATGTCCTACTGCAATGGATAAATCAGTTAAAGTTTGCAAGTCACAGAAGAATCTATCCACTCATCAGTAGTAAAGCTGCATCTGCATTATTTCATCCAGTTTGGGAAATTACATCTCCAAACATTGGTGATCAGATGCTGATAATCCAGAAGAAATTTATAGTCCAGGAAATATTGCTCTAAGTAAGAATTAAGGTATGAGTAAAAGTTGCTAAATAGAAGAAAAGAAAAGAAAACATGAACCACAAAACTGCTGAATTGCTCTTTGTGCTGATGTTAGATAGGGCAAGATATAAATGACTTAAAGAGCAGCCAGGGAGATTGAGGCTAGATTTTAGGAAAAAAAACTGTCAAATAGCAGGAAGCAGTAAAGTGTAGACAAGATAGATTGCCTGTGGAAGTTCTGGAATACTGGAGAATGCTGTCAGAAATAAAACAAAAATCTGTCCAGAATAACTACTAATCCTGCCACACAGAAAGGGTGATCAAGATTACTCAAACGTCCTTCCCACTCCTGTGACTTCAGGAGCACCACTGAAATGTTCCAGCGATGGGATCCTTTTCACTTGCTGCTTGGGAAGCAGTGAATAGGATTAAATCCCTCATTTTTCCAAATACATTATTTGTAAAGTTGAATGAAATGATGGAAAGATGGAAATGTAGAACACATATTTTCAAAAATATGTTGAAAAACTAAAATAGACGGAGCAAGAAGTCACAGAAAATACTTGAAGGCTGAGAAACATCAAGTATTACAATCTGCTGCATTACCATTAACTTCCCGTCTCTGCATCCCCCATTGAAAGAAACGATTTCTTAATCTTGTAGTAAAATATAAGCTTCCAGAGGAAAACGAATAAATATATAACCCAAGATTAGCTCAACTCAGAAATTAGATTTGTGTTTTTAACAGCGAGAGTAATCAGACACTGGAACAAATTACCAAGGAAGCAGTAGATACTCTGTTTCCTGATGCCTTGAAATCAAGACTGGATGCCTTCCCAAAAGACAGGCTTCGGTCACACATAGGTTAAAAGTTCAACAGAAGGCAATACAGGTTTAATATGTCTGTGATGTCCTAGAGGTCTGCCACAACTGCTAAAAGTCCAGAAATTAATTTAAAGTGAGCCTGAACTTCTTTTCCTCTGAAGAGGAGAGCCTCTTACACACATAGATTGATAAAATTATTGCAGCCTGAAACTACTGGCATTGTCTCCACTACACATGGTCTTTTTCTACACTGAGGACACTTTTCCAATAGCTCTGTAAACTCAGAAACATTCTTTCTCACCAGAACAATGTGAAATAAATAAAAAAAAATTAAAAAGCACATACTCCTAAAAAATCCCAAATCTTATTTTGCTTAAAACAACAGAAGATGGAAAGTTATGAAAATCTAAATGGGTAATTTGAAGGTATGTTTCTCCACTTTAGAACTTTAAGTGTCTAGTATTTAATACATTATTTGGTTTATAAAAGTTCTGCCTGCTTTAAGAGCAAAAGGATTAATGGTTTCAAATTTCAGTGTGTTGACCTTTATTCAACATTAAAATGCCTATTTGAGCATTCTGCCATGGTACCAGTAAGTCTCTCTCTAATGAAAACTGTGAGGGAAAGAAACTTTAACTCCCATATGCCCACAAATAAAATTATTTTGCATTAGAAGATTTAGGAGATCTTTTCTGCACACACACAGAATTAACATTGATGCAAAGAGTATTAAAACCACAGAGTATACACGCTATTACTCTGGTTACAGGTTGAATGTTACAGCAATACTAACGAAGATGATGAAGAATAAAAATGCTTAAGAGCTCCTGTTCCCAAGTTACCACCCTGGATGACAGTTATGACATCAAACAACTGTAAGTAAACAAAAGCAAATCATACTAGTATTTCTGAAATAAGCTACAGTACACCAAACGCTTCCAAATACCAAAAACTTGATGAAAACCAAAGAAGCAATTGGCATATCAGGATAGCTGGCCTGCTAAGACAGCAAATCCAAGTGGGCAAGATTGATTCTGGGTGGTGCTGAACAGTCAAAAGGGTGAAATGCAAACACTTGGGCTGACACAACAGAAAGAGCTAAAGGAGAAGTTAAAGGCAATAAAGAGTCTGGAAGATGCTGCAGACCTTCAGCGCACTCACTGAACCTAGAAAAAGAAGTATCTTTACAGACAAATGGAAACTAAGAAAGCCTTGATCACACTGAATCCTTACTACTCTGATATTGGTTAAAATAACAACTATGCAAAAAACAAGGCAGGGCAAAATTTTTGTCAAGGAAGATTTCCATTCTTCACTAATCAGCTGAGCAATTTGCATGAACAAATGCAATCCAGAAGATAAGCCACATACAGTTAGCATGTGCAAGAAATTAAGACTGAAGTTAATTCTCAGCTAAGAGGTTTTTTGTAACAATCTTATATTATCTGGATAAGTCTTTTTCCTGTATAAAAGATTGGAGGACAGTCTTTTAAAAGTTGAGAAGATAAATGTTACAACAGTTTGTTGAATAAAAAAAGTTGCTCGGAACCTAAAGAACTACAATAAGGTTGTAGTAAGGAAAAAAGTAATCAATAGCTTACCCAAAGGGAGAGTATTGAACTACCGTATTTGAAAATGTAACGATTATTTAGCTAAGAATTATGAGATGTGTCATAACTTAAGTTACTCTTGATAAAGAAATTATACATAGGACAAGTAAGGGAGAACAGAATCAACACTGCAGGAATCCAAAGGCTTAAGAAGAGAACAGTAAGACAGGAAAATCAATTTATTGCATGAAAGATTATCATATGCAAAATAGTATGTGCAAAAAAACCTCAAATGTGAAGGGTGTAGCTGTGAAGAGGATCACACCATTGTGCTTCAGAGTGAACATGTCATCATTCTAATGCAAACTTCATGTGCAAATATTAACAGAACCACAGAAAAAAAACCCCTACAAAATATGCTAGTTTTTTGCTAAAAATACACAAAATGACTCCAAACCAGCAAATATAATTCAAAATTCCTGACTCTATTAGAAGTCTAACTGCTAATGCTGAACACAGAATAACTTCAGATATGCAGTAAACCAGGACGGAGAAGGTGAAGATGGATTTTTTTCTGCTTCTTAAATAGCTCTAAATAAGCTTAAGTTACAGAAAGAGGCATACAAAGAATTTTTACGAATGCTTAATAAAAAGACTTTGAAAGCATTAATGTAACATAAATTCGTCGCTGTATGGGTTTCACACAGTAGATGTGGTACTGCAGTTTAACCAGCCTAAAGGCAAGTCAAGATATACTCATAGTGAATACAAAGAATAAACTTTGGAGGTGGGGTTAGAAGGAAACTGGAGAAAGTGTTGAGGAAGGATTAATAAAAAAATAATGTTGCTTTAACAGATACTGAAATTTAAACTAACTGTTTGATTTTTTTTTTAAATCTAACACTAAAAAATCCACAAAAGCTTTACTTAAAAAAATAATCAGCATGTGACTGCAAAAGTAATGGTGCCTGTCAAGAGCACTGGTGACTCTAAAAAAATATAGATAGTTTGACTCACTCAGCAGTGCTCCAAAAATCTCTAGGAATCATTCTTGTTAGAATATACATTTTTTAATAACAAAAAAAAAGAAAACAATAAAAAAGAAAAAAATCAACTAATCACAGAAACAAAGCCCTAGATTTTTCTCTAGCTCTGAAGTACAAGCATGTTGTCTTAGTCCAGGTCCTTTTTCACTTACATAGGCTGTACAACACTGAAATGCAACAAGCGTTAACTGAGCTCTCTGAATTTATACAGATAAAAATGATAATCTCATATACATCATTTCCTATTGCAAGGAATTAGCTGCTGAGAGGACAACTGGTGGATACCTTCTTTGAGCCACCTTACATCACACGTACATCATTACACGTACAGATGTCGCCAATCTCTTCAATAATTTACTCTTATTTCTGCTGTGAATGGAGCATCTCAAATACAAACATTATTGTATCCTGAATCAAAATATCATTTGCCATAGCCCATTGTCCATCCCAATCCAAATTTTGTGCCATACAATTAACAAAACTAATCTAAATTTTTCTCCAGAGCTTGTGTGCAGTGTGTTGGACTTGCAAAGTGAAACAAGCAGTGGTAAAGAACGTTGCTGCTTTTGCTGATTCTAAGCATAATTTTTTCTTTTCTTTTATCAGTTGCCTGAACACCAGCATGCTACAATCAACTTCCTGCTAGTTAGTTAAGATTCTTGCTTGCTTGCCTTTCTTCTCTAAATATGGCACTCTCGTGGGGCTATTGATCAGTGACTAAAAAAAAGCCTGGATGAAATCTCTTTTTCTTTTCTTTCTTTTTTTTTGTTATTGATATTTTTTTAAAAGGTTCTTTCATCTCCTCCTCTAGTAGGAAAGCATTACTTGATGGAAGTATAAGAATAATGAATCTAAAGCTGTTCAACACCAGACTACCTAGAAATGGAAAATATTCCCCTAGAAATCAGCCTCCCGCATTTCAGTGAGGCAGCACACACATTCTCCAATTACCTTCTCAGTTACGTCAGTAACTCAAGGAAATTTTGTTCCAGTCAATAGCACTTCCACAGATTAGATGCCGTTGGGAATAAGGGCAGGCTTTGACCCACATCTTTTTGACCATAAAGAACCATGGATGATAGGCAACATATCAAAATAGTAAATATATTTTCCTAGTTTAAGATTTATAACCTCACACTGCTCCTGAAGTCTCTACTCCTAAGCAGTTTATGCTATTATAGGAAGGGTTAATTTCAGCAGAACTTTTGAAAACCATTCCCACTTCTGTGATCATCCCTCCAAACACAGGAGTACCAGTGGTAGCTGAAAACAGTGCAATGTATATTTAGCCTGCAGTGTTATATAACCTGTCTGTTAACAAATGCAAGACACAAAGTAAAGTCATGTAACCCAATTGAAACAGTTCGTACTGGAGGTTGATTTCCCTCGGGAACTGAAACATCAAGTAAGAAACTGAACCAGTTAAATATAACCTTTTCAAAGGGCAAAAGAATTCAAAGGTAATCAAGGATTTTTTTTCCTCAGAAGGGCATTTATAATTATATTCCACTTTTATTTATAACAACCCTTTTAATGTTGGTACTACAAAAGAACTCCACAGAAAACCAGCTTTTCTTTATATAACAGGATTCAATCTACACGTGGTTTTTATATGCAAAACATCTTCTACACAAACTATAAACTGACAAAGGCGCATTTCCCTGAAGAAACAAAGAATATATTTTCAAAGCAGTTCATGAGTGTTTAGCCATGTGCCTTGCACTAGTATTGTGGGAGACTCAAGAAGAAATCCTTAACTTTTGCTTTGAGAAAGGAATGGCAAATGACTACATATGATCCTACAGTAAGCTCAGAATCTGGTGTTTAATTTCCTTTATCATCCCAGAATACACATAACATTTTCTTTTAATCTCCTAGTTTCTGAGGAGAGAAAAACAGTCCAGTTCATAAACTGATCTTCTCAGCTTCCTTCCCACTGGTTAGGCAGGTATGAATGAAGAAGTAGAAACAATGGGCATGAGCTAAGAACTACATTTCAAAATTCAGCACCAAAGCGACCAGGTGGTTTGTGATTAATCATTTAAGATACTAAACTGTGTGTTCATTTTGTGTAAAGATACAACATGCTGGGTTAGGAAAACAGCAGCGGGAATTTCGAAGCGGGATCTAGAGGTGCCAAAAGGCAACAAGAATGAAACCTACAGCAAGAAGGAAGGAAAGATTTGGATGAGCCAAGTTCTCTCATAAAAGGTCTTCTGGATGCAGTAGAAATTCATCATACAGAAACCTGCCTCTGTGTGTGCTTCAATCTTCTACAAATCTAGCAGATATTCACACAATATAATACCATAGTCTGTTGCCCTTGAAGAATTTAAAAAAAAAAAAATCTAAAGGACAGTTCTTACACAGACACAGACGCTCTGAAATTACATTGCACAGATTAAAAACAAGCAGGATTTTCCCAGGATGTTATCAATTATCGACCTATCCCATTGCTCATGTTGCCCAAATACTAGTAAATATTACTATACAAAAACATCTGTACAAAACTGCCCTGCTAAATTTAATTCCATCAAGGAAAAAAAAGTGAATTTAATCTCAGAGTTAAAAGAATAAGCAACAAGCATGCAAAATCCCACAGTGGATTCCAATGCATACACCTGCTCAAACTCTCAGCAGAGAAACTCAGCATCTGAAGAGAAATTCAACACATGCAAGTGCCAGACAGATGTGAACAGGCCAGCTATTTCTTACTCACAATAGGCAATCTGTTGACACACCAAGAAAACAGTATTAGGAGATGCTTTAGTCAAAATGCTGTAGGTTATTAATCACAGATTTGGGGTTTCTGACAGGATGTTTTGATAAAATAAATCTATTTTAAGTGACTGTAATGAAATACTAACCCATTTTTGAAGGGCTTTTAAGATGTTTTTAAGAAGTTTCAGATCAAAGACTCAGTTAATGTAACCACCACGCATTAAATATTTAGTACTTATTCACTCACTTGAGCACTCAGGCATCTTGACATTGTAAAAGGGGGAGAGGGAAATTGAGTTTAAGTCAGTTTTGCACAGTGGGACTTTTCAGTTTTTATGTTAAAATCCCAGGCATGTAATTTTAATACAAAGGGGTCTATTCTTTACAACAGTATATGCACCACCCATTAAAAGAATTCTTTTATGCACCTGCATGGATGGGAGAATAAATCCTCTACAGAGTCATTTTAGCAGAAACTGTTGTGCTGAGATTAACGTCATGATTGAACGTTATTCTGCCTTTGAGCTCTCTGATGGACGAAACCAAATGCACACACTTCTCTTTCCAGAATAACTAGGCGCTTACAAGGATCACAGAATTTTAACAATGGCAGCTAGATTTAAGCAAGTTTTTTTTATGTATTTCGATTATGTGACTATACAACGTTTCTCCTTTCCAGCATCCCAGAATTCCACCAGTTTCTCTTTACTGTTTCATTTCTCCCAAGGCACTTGCCCAGAAGTTTTCAATACAAATCAAGATGAAGGAAACAATCCTAATTTGGGACTTATTAAAATAGATGTCTTATATTAATAAACTGTAAACTATTAGGGGTTGGATATTCATTCTGGAAATGCAACATCATATTTAAATTCTAAAATTTCTCAGATGACTTCAAATAGAATGAAGACACTCCTGATCACATTTCTTGGTTCACTTGCAGAGGATTACTGACATCAAAATATTAAAAACTGACTTTGAAACTATTGTCATGAACTATCATCATCCCATATTAGTATTTAGAATCATAGAATCATTAAGGTTGGGCAAGACCTCGAAGATCATCACGCTCAACTGTCAATCCAACACTACTACGACCACTAAATTATGCCCTGAAGTGCCACACCTACACATTTTTTGAGAACTCCCACCACTCCCCTGGACATCCTGTTCAAATACTTCATCACTCTTTCAGTAACGAAATTTTTCCTAAGAACCAATCTAAGCCTCCCCTGGTACAGCTTGAACAAAGTTCCTCTCATCCTGTCACTAATAACTTGGGAGAAGAGACCAACAGCCACCTCTCTACAGCCTTCTTTCAGGTAGTTGTAGAGAGCAATGAGGTCTCCTCTCAGCCTCCTTTTCTCCAG
The DNA here is from genome assembly GCF_000703405.1 of Apaloderma vittatum. NCBI lineage: Eukaryota > Metazoa > Chordata > Aves > Trogoniformes > Trogonidae > Apaloderma > Apaloderma vittatum. The sequence continues at coordinate 50,420 of NW_009726577.1, read as the reverse complement.
ACTAAATCCCAGTTCCCTCAGCAGCTCCTCAAAGGACAGGTTTTCTAGACTCCTCACCAGATTCACTGCCCTTCTCTGGACCTACTCCAGCACCTCATATCTTTCCTATACTGCGATGCCCCAGACCGAACACAGTAGTCTCAGAAGCAAGATGAGTATTTTGTATTTCACTCCCATTTAACATAAACATGGTCACATTCAAGTTCTTTGATATGCACAGTTGCTCTAAAGCTCTTGTATTCCACAGTCATTCATAATCTATGAGGGAAAGGAACGACCTTAGATCCAATGTTACCAATATATGGGGGGAAATGAAAACAAACAAAAGTTCTGCATATCTTTCATTCATCACAGACATTTTCCCAAAACTTACAGTGAGACTGATAATTGAACCCTAATCTGAAGTTCAAAAAGCTAATACTGACCTCTGAAGTAATGGTAGCAACATATATTCCCAAATCTGGTAAGCATCATCCTTAGATGACCTAATTTGTTGTGTCTTTGGAATGTTGAGCAAGCTCTATGTCATCAGGGGCTCATTCACGACACTGAAAGACAAACAGCTACTGAAAGCATCTACATGTATCTTATGGTAACTGGATGATATCATCTATTTTTCTCAAAGACTTATGTCCAATTTTTCCCTGCTTTTACTCCTGACCATGGCTCTGCAGCTCCTGCTTTGTCTGCTATATTAAATTATATGAACACAAAATGCAGGAAAGTGCATGATGATTTTACAGGAAACAGGCATTTCTTTGTACATAACGTTTCTTATTTATGGTTGCCTCTGCATGCACACCACTGCGAGAAATTCCCACTTAGTAAATTAAACAAATGATTGCTTACTCTTATGAAGAAGAAACTCTCAGAACTGCTCTATCACAAGAATTGAGAAAAGAAGAAAATCCTCACCGTATAACACATGTAAAATACTCCAATAGGCTCCCCACTGATTTACCCAGCAGACAGCATGTATCTACAAGGTGCTATTGAAGCAGATTTTGTGTGTCTTTTGGGTTTTAATTGATATTGTTAAGAGTAGAGACCTGTGTTGAAATTGTGTTAAGAGCTAATATATCTAGGTGACACCAGAAGAATTTACTTCTGTGAAAGCAGATGTTTAAAGCCTTTCTAGAATCTTAGAAGTGAATGATATTTTCAAAACTAGCAGGAAGCTTTGGAAAATACACAGATAATTTAATAATTTGTTTATTCTGAAACAACTTTGTGAAATTTTTTTGGATGTAATGTAGGAGAACATTTATTGTTATTAAACAGAGCATAGGAGAGGTCAGATATCAGATCTTCTTGCACCGCTGCCTTTGTAACAGACTTTTTACTCAGAATGAACGTTGATGGAGCGAGAGTAATGAGATTGTCACCAACGCTTCACTGTAGGTGTCACAAGAAATGACAGAAAAAATGGACGTAGTTTTGATAATCATTAAAACCTTAAAAGGCCTTTGACAAATTTTATAGAAACAGCATGCAATATCATGAAAAATTAAGTTTGACTGTGGCACTTTTAGATACTCTATGGATTTAAAAAAAAAAATAAAAAAAAGGAGAGGAGATATTTTTCAAAAATATCAAGAATAAATAGTTTAAATAGTAGTGACTAGGAGACAAGAAATACAAGAAGTACCACATAATGTACTTTTCCATTAAAAAAAATCATGTCATTCTGGTAGACTCCAGATTATTATTAGATAGCAAGTTTAAACTTGTAATGCATATGGCCTTCTGAAATCAGGATACATCTGCATGTAATGCTTTAAGATGCAAAAGAGGACTGCCATGAAACAATTTTCTTCTCTGTTAGAGGAAAACAAAAAAGTACAATAGACATCTGAAAAGAAGGAATCTTGGCTATATATTATCTGTTAACGGCAGAACTGGTTCAGGCCTTTGGCATTCAGGATCATTTGAGTAAATAACACACAATCAGCTTACCTGACTGTGACATGGGGAAGTTCTCTCCTAGAAAGAATTAATTCAAATGTCCCTGGAACAAAAGCTGTAAAATTTCATATTCATGTTGTTGGCAAACAGAGGTGCTGGTGGGTACTCCCAGCATACAGAATATCACAGATTCACAGAATGTCAGGGGTTGGAAGGGACCTAAAAAGATCATCTGGTCCAACCCCCCTGCCAGAGCAGGATCACCACTGTATGAAGCTGCTACAAGGAATTCTTTCCACAATCATTGTTGAAATTCATCTGCCACCAGCAACATGTGGTCGGGGAGCTCTGTTGATGCGTTCCGTTCCAGAGGTTTAGTACCATAACACATTACTTTTATGCAGTAGACTGTGATCACTGTCTTATAATCATTATGGAGTATTTCAGAATCAAAGAAAGAAAATGTTCAAAGTCTAGACACTTCTGTTACTTCTGGGAAATTTCTGTGTAATAACAATTCCCAGAAAAGCCCCAATGTTCTGGAATGTCTGTGCATATGGGTTCCCTATTCTGTTACACATCCCTCATTGATGTTTTCCAGTAGCTTATACAGTGTGTGCTGCTGTCAGAGTACAGGCCATCCTACGTCCTAGCATATAGATCAGATTCCAAATTACATTCAGCAGCTTCTGAAACTAATCAAAAAAGGTGTCTTTTGTGAGCTAGTAGTTACCTGCCACAATGCTGAATCGCAATAAGAGGTTTACAAAGATCATAGGCTAGTGGTGATTAACCTCTTTGTCAGCATTAAATTAGATGTTATCTATTGCTGTGCATTTCTCTCAATGGTTGCCATGGCTAATGAGACTTTCAGGCAAGACGGACAGAAAGGAATTCTGTTTGACCATGAGGAATATAGTATATTTTTTATTTTTTTGGTCTTTCCACAAGTCTGTGTATCATGACTCTACAATGTTATTTGGTCTGAGTGCATCCAAGTTTCATTTATAGCACGACAATTTTCTTCAGCTCTGCAGTGTTATTTGTTGTTACAAAATCTTATCTATTTCTATAAAAGAAATCTAGAGGATATGTGCAGTTTTATTCCTAAAGCTCTGAAGGATTTCAAAATCAGCTGGAGCTGAAGGCAAATCTGGTGCTGCCACTGTATCTTGTAAGGGTGATTACAACAGCAGAAAAGTACCCCTTTGAAAAACTTATTCTTTTTTCCTGAGTTCACATTCTGAGTAGTTTGTTCTCTTGAGAGTGGGGATATACACTGTCTGGATTCCTCATAAAGATAAAAAGGCTATCGCAAAAATGAAAAAAAAGAATCTTTTATAAATTCTCTGGAACCCTACAATATCATTAATTCCTGTAAGAAGAAATGGTCCTCACACAAACGTCACTAAAGTACTTTATGGTGACAACTCTATTGCCTAGAGCACGCTAAGGATCTAGATAATTTCCTTAGGCTTTAGAGAAACACAGACTAAAGGCAATATAAAGATTATGCATTTTCACTCACTGTAGACAAACAAGACGTAATGCTTTTGAGCACCCTGCTGGGAGTACTAACACTGTTCTTATTCTACCCACTACCTTTCAGATTTTGAAATATTCATTGCTTGGATTAATATCTATGTCTAGGTGTAAAACAAATCTCAGTGGGCCTCACGGTGTTGTCAAAATACCTCCTATTTTTCCAACACAGTACCATCAACCTCTGTTTTAGTCTTCATCTGTTAATCTATAAGGTGCCCTTAATAGTTCATCTCTCACATTTCTATAAATTTTTCATCAGACATAACATCTTACTGGCCATTTTTCATTCTCAGGAGTCAAATAAGAAAAACAGACTGTAGGTCTTGAAGCACAGGAACTGTGCGAAATCGTAGACTCCATTTCTAATTATGTTCTTGAACACTGTGGACCATGCTTGGAAGAGCTCAGCAGTAACAAATAGGGCTTGGTTTCCAAAAAAAATGAACTTTTTGATTTGTAACTATTAAAACTGGGCTTCAGTTTTGTGTATCAGACTTCTGAAAAAGGTTTGTATTTTCAGCTTATCACAACTGTATGTTGAAATGTCACACGAGTGCCTCCAGAAAGACAAGTCAAATGCATTGTCTCTGGTCCTGACAGCAATTTGACAACTCGATTCTGAAGTGAAACTCCACAGAAACTCTCTCTTTCGTATGGCTAACCTCAGAAAATAAATACTAATGTCTTTACTACAGACTGTTTCTAAATGATCCAGGTTTCTGCAACAGTCTCCTTTCCTATAAAATGACACTACAGTCAGAAGAATTTTATGAACCTTAACTCAGTGACATTTATGCAATATTTTGGACACTGTCAGAGCAAAAGTTCTAAAAAATGATAGGCATAAAACTTTCTTTCATTCCATGCTGCAGAACAGTGCACTAATATGCATAAATATGGAGAAGACTAGTTAATATTTTAATTCTACGCAACTCAGATTTTTTTTTTTTTAAAAAAGTTTTAATAGCTCTTACTAATGAACTAAGAAATTGATTAAAAATGTGATGGATATTAATGCATTATTATAATCCACTCTAATGCAGAAAATCTAAATAGAAAAGAAATATAGGTACTATAAAATCCTGAAGCCTTTAGATTTTGAGAACATAACAATCCTCTTAAATTATAACCAATTTAGATTAAGTGCAAAACTGGAAGCAAATAAGGGGAAATTTAAAATAAATGTGAGAAAATTGTTTTCTGAAACTGATTTTTCTTTTGTGCACACTTACAAAAATTTCTGAAATGGACGGTATCTCTCATTTGTCTTCTTCCACCTTACACATCTATTAGAACATCAGCTAAAGTAGTTCAGAAAACAAACACTTTCTGTAGAAAGGTATGTCCACAATTCTAGGGAATTCTGAGTGGAAACTTTTGACCGTGGGCCTAGGGCTGACTTTTTTTTTTTCATTGAAAATGTCATGTAACTGAGACCTTTTCAATCGGTATTCATTTTCTCAGAAAATTCTCTGCTACCACATTATGGAGCTCAGCTGCTGTTTGAAAACATGAAAAAGAGGATCTCTATCAGAGAATGCAGTTCTTTTCATGTATCAATATGATTGCTTGGCAAGTAAGATCTCTTTTAAAGAGTATTAGACTTTAAGCTGCATCCTATATTTCCCAAGAAGTGAAAAAACAGTTTTCAATTAAGTACCTACTGCTTTACATTAAAGAGCTCCTGTCTCCTCATGTTATTTGTATGTTATTTTGTCTTCAAAACAAAGATGAATATTACTTTCAGCATTTGTGGATAATAGCAGCACTTCAACAGGATCTAGCATTTTCTAGAAATGCATTCTTTTTTTTTTTTTTTCCAATTTGAATATGTTTGAATGTAACATGATGTTTTAAAAGAAGGAGGGCACTCACCTCCCTTACATGTAAGTTTGATATCCTTCTTCATCGCATTGTTCATGGATTCAGAAATGCTTTCCTAACACTGAGGAAAAATAAGGACCACTAACACCACACTGCAGTCAAGAACAGGCTACATATAATATGTCTCAGTTACGCTTTCTATAAATTTATCATGTTGTTGTGAGCCTTAGTTCTTCTTTTCAAGTATGTATGTTCAAATATTTGGGGGCAACAGCAAAGATGTACTTGTCAGCTTGAGCCACCTGAACTACACTTGCTTGGTTTACATTATCTCATAATCTGCATCAAAATCTTTTCTTATTTCTTTATTTTCTCTTTCCTATATGATACAAAGATATATCCCAGATTCCCTTCTCACATACAAGTTAAAGGCTTTTTAGAGCCTGCTTTGAGCTATCAAGGCTTAAGGACAAGCTTTACTGAACATGTGCAAGGCAAGGACAAAGAACTCCAGGATCAGCACAGATCTCTTATGCAGAAGGCCTCAAGTACACATTTCAGACATATGCTGAAAAAAGGACTGCTGAGCAATGGTGGAATTCACACACAGACATTCAGCATATTTATAAAGATCTGCAAAAAATGGTTGCAGATTGCCTAAACCAACTTCTCCAACTAGATGCAATGAAATACCCAAAAATGAGGTGACAGACAAATAAATGCTTCCTTAAATTTGAGACTTTTTTTCATTCATTGAGTTATTTCTGGTATTATCTATTAGGTATTTTCCATCACAAGAGGGAAGATGAACCTGAAAGTAGGGTGAAGGAAGGTATGTAGAATCCTCAAATGCCAACTGAAAGTGACAAAAAATGTTTATATTTGAACGTTCTTTTGTTGCATTATGTTTAAAGTGGGAGTAAATGTCTTGCAGTCTTACAAACAAGTCTTAAAAATCTTGTATTTTGTAATACTGGAAAGTTATTTGAAACCATATCTACCTCATTGTGAATTTGTTTTATTCTTACGCTACGAGGTGTGGATGAAGTTACTGGCCAAATCCACTGCTACCGATGACTGGCAAGTAAATTCTCTCCACATTCAGATCTCTAATTAAGCTCTCAGCTGGTGTCAGTGTACTGTAGGTAAAGGTGAACTGTTAGACAAGAAAGCCCCTGGGAGCTTATTAAAACAAACATTTAAAAACAACTGAAATATAAGTCAACCAATAGCCTGATCTATTTTCATTCATATAAGACTAAAACCACCATTTCTCCTCTTTACTTTGTAAGTAGGTTTGGCTGGAAACACTATGAATCCGGGATTAAAGTCTAGGATTTTTTTTAATTGTTATTTTTCCTGCAGTCATGTAGTTATAACATATATACAAGATAATGACAAAACATTAGGGCACCAGGTCTTGATCTTGCAGTGTTGATTGTTCTGACCTTAGAGCTTAAAGGCATTTTTCACACATTTAACTTCATGCTATGAACTGTGCCAGTGACTTCTACAGGACTATTTAACATGTTTAAGTTCAAATCTATGCTTAAATGTTTTCCTGGATCAGAGCCACAATGCTGGGTTTACACAAATTATGCGAACAAGATTTTGCCTAAGGTATTTAGAGATTTTAATACACTATATTTACATTATGTCACTAGTATAAGTTAAGTCAATAAATAGTTCTTTCTCCAGTTAAATCAAAAGGCATGAATCCAAATCCTTTCAACAAAGCAGATTTTAAAACTGTTAGATAAACCTTCAATCCCAAGGTCTCAGCCCTACAGGTAATGTGGGCCAGGCTAACCACCTTCTGGGTCTATAGTCAAAGAATAGAGATTAAAATACAACTCCAGCCCCACAGATGTGTTACACAGTCACCACACAGCAACCAAGTCAAACATAGTCAAATTCTCAGCAGAGTCAATGCAGTGAAGTGCTACGGGGCAAATGTAGCTAATAGCTCCACATAGCACCATTTCCTCTACATGCAAGTACATTCAGCATCACTATCAACATGGTAATTATTTCTTAATGCTGTGCTACAAAAGAGGGAAAAGAAATTTCTATAAATGGAAGTGAAAGAAGAATGTATTGCAGAGTTTTCATGGGTGTTTAAGGGCCATACTTATCTTCAAAATATCTGCATATTCTTCAGAGTAACTAGGTAAATTTTAAACCCCTGAAAAGCTTTACAATGACGCACATAAAGGACTTCAGAGTTGCTTTTTTGATGGAATTACATTAATTGGTAGTACTATGTTATTTCCCAAGCACCACCAGAAAGAAAAACGAGTTCTAGCGAGCAAGTAACAAAAAACAAAATGTAAAATAGGTGCTTTCTGTCCCCAAAAGTTTAGTAAAGGCAGCTGCCCAGATCTGGGGAGGCATTTGAACTGATTGTGTGGACAAAACCAGTTTGCTTCCTACTGAGATTAGAGCTATCACACTGAGCTGTGTTGCACCATCCAAGCAGCAGAAAGTGCTGAGGACAGAAATTAGTAAAATCTGACTCACCTGAAATTTGCCTTTGCCATGAAACAAGGATTCAGACCCTGAATGGCCTTCCTGCACTTAGGTGTTCAGGCACATCAGGACAACTGCCTAGATCATTAATGATTCCTCTCCAGGCTGAAGCCTGGACATATGCTAACTTCTCTGGAAATACAAGTGTATGTATTAGGGGATGGAGCAAACAGGGAGCACAAAAGACATATGGGCAGGGAAGACAAGTGGTAGAGCAGCATATGAAGTTACATGAAATGGCACTGAGATGGCGATATCGAGGGCACAGAGGAGAATGTGACCAGTTCTGGTATTTAAAAGATCCAAAAAGCTATTTTGGATTTTCCCTTCACAGCTCAAAAAAGATAAGGGGAATCAATGGCAAAGAACAAAGCAGAATAAGGAATGTAAGAGCAGCAACCAAATGTCACAACTGCTTTCTTATAATTATCTTAGGAAAGCACAAACTAAATGGAAAGAAAAGGGTAGGTTAGATTTCAGGAAAAGAAAGGGCAAGCCAGATGAAGGACAAGTATGAAGTAAAGGTGAGATGAAGGGCCTGAAATGGAAATGGAAGAGCCATGAAGCAAAAAGCTAGAGAAAGTCCAGTGAAAACTTAAAAAAAAAAGTCACTAACTTTCCAAAGGTTTCCCCGTGATGAAAGGGTGAAACTTGGGACCTATGCACGAAAACAGTTTGTATAGACTAACACCAACACATAAGTCATTTACTGTCATTCCTTTCAGAAGGTTTTCTTCTTATAAAGTGGATCATAATTTTTTTTTATGCACATGCTTTTTTAACTTGATGGATTCTTTATGCCCAAAATTTCTTTTTTTTGTGAAGTTCCAAGCATTTTTTCTCCAAGAGTTTTTAAACCGCCAAGGGTAGTTATAAAATGTGAGCTACAAAATTGACTTAAGATCTGAACACTGCTTCCCAGTTTAAGATTATTTATCCATAGTTAAACAATAATTTATAAAAATACTTCTAAAAATTATTTTACTATATGAAACAATGCTCTTTCTAGAATTTTAGAAATAACTAGCTTATACATTTAGTAACTTTATGCAATATTAACTGAAAATAATGATGTTATTGAGCTTGTTTTTTCTAAAACTGTATATTTAAGCTAATTTAAACCAAGGTATTTCCTGTTTTTACAACTAACAGTTGTATATGTCCTGCAGACAGATGGCAACTTTCAATAGTAACACAGTTTCACCTATCTTTGCTTGTTAATGATTCCTACAAGTCAGCTTACGTCCCAGAACATCCTTTAAATTCTAACAAAGAAATTTTCCTTAAAACTAATGGTATAGAATAGTTCCCTGTTATTTTTCATGTTATATAAATAATTTCCCCGGTACCACACTGTGCTATTATATACTATAAATAATATTTTATTTTGGAAAGAACTGTTGGTGTCGTTATTTTTACACTGAGCTCTGCTTCTGCTGATATCCAACCTAGCTAAGAACATAGTTGTAGGAACACTTAAAATCTCACATACAGTTTTAGGATGACATCCATATTATGAATGTTATGGCAACAGCAGTACTATATAAGTAAATGGATACACCACTGAATAAGGAGAATGTGCCCCGAACATATATGTACGTGCACTTTTACATTCTAGAGAAATGAGAAGCTGGGGTTACTATTTTTAAGCATTATTTCTGTGGCCTTTTACAGACGAAGCAAATTGCGATGAATTGCAGTTAGATAACATTTCAATCTAGTTGCAGTTAGATCCATTGGAAAGTACAGTATCTGATACCAATATGATTTCAAAGGTACGATACATCACACTGAAGCCTGTAACTTCTATTTTTTTAAAGATGAAGAGTATACTTTTCTTTTATAGAACTGTTATTACATAACCTAACCCTGAATGCAGAAATGGGAAACTTAACCTTAGAAAAATTGTCTATTTTCTTTGACTCATACTTTAAAATAGTCATAAATGAACAGTTAAACATGGACCAGTAGAGAGCAGTAGAATTGATCAACTATTTTTACTGGGGTACCCAGTCATTTAGACAGTAAATAAGGGATCGGTGAACCAGCAATGTGACATCTGGTGTGCTGTTTGACAGTCTTAGGGCCTCATGCTGATCTCTCTGATACCAACATAAATCAGGAGTAACTTATGGTAATTAAAAGGACACACCAAAGTGGTGTGGAGTCAGAATGAAGCACCTTGTCTTCCAATCTGTTTCACTCAGAATCTCACGTCTTACTTAAGAGATTGGCTCACTTACAGAGCTCTACATTAGACATATTGCCTTATTGTTATAAAATATGTATGTTTAATATTTAATTTAACAGAATTCCATATTCTAGTCTCTGTGTACTGTAGAAGTCCCTTTGAGGCTTGTGGTTTGTATGTGCAGTTGCAATTCTCCTCAAGTGCAATTTGGAAGCACCGTTGCCTAATGGGGTGAAAGGAAGTATCTGTCTCCAATTAATCTTTGTTTTCTTTTGAGTGACTAACGAAAATATGGCCAAGACACTGACGATGTGTAAAGTGGGCTGTAGGAGTTGAGCCAGGCTTATCAAAACTCTTTTAATTTATTATGTGTGATAGTGGAATACTAGTAGAGGTACAGGCCTCATCAATTGTCTATGCACTTCAAGTATGCACACCTAATTTAGACTACCAGCTTCAAATGACAGCTTACTAAAAAAATTTCCAACTCTGAAATATTGATTATAACACTACATATAACTGTTGCTGCACAAGAGTGCCCATAGAAAGTCGAAGTTACCTAAGGCCAACAATGGCAGAATGAAAATGGCTGTTTAAATGATACCTGGGTGACCATCGTAGCTAGCTTGAAGGAGAGATTATTTTCAAGACCATTTGGCACATCCAGACAGCTTTGAGATAGCTCTCCAAAGTAAAGAACATAAACATTAAAAGGTCAGAAATAGAAGAGCTAAGTTATCTATTCACACTGGCAATGGGAATCTTTGCCATTTGGCTCTGAACCACTTTTCCATTCTGTATCTTAATGACAATTACATGTCCCATACCGATATTTCACTTTCAATTTTCATAGAATTAGGGAAAGTATTTAAGGAGTTAATGGAGGCATAGTACTTTCTTTAGAGAAAATATGAAATTAGATTAGAAATTAGATTGCCTTGAAAACATTACATGCAGCAAAATGTGCACTCAGAAAGCCTTCAGGAGTAATCTAAGCAGGGCTTCTTGTAACTTGCGTTTTGCTGTTCCAAAACAGAGGAAAATAATAATAATAAAAAAAACCAACTCCAAAGATCTGTGACAAGATTCTGTTGTCTCCAAGAGCTGCAGTTCAAAACTTCACAACCCAGCGGAAGTGAAATTGTTTCAAACAAATCCCCGTCTTCACAACCACAAATGGCTGTAGGGAGCTGTAACATTCCCCTGGAATGAACCAGAGGGGATTGCTGGCTACACGGCAGCTCACGCATATGCCGCAGCCTCCCCCTAACATGTTACCCTGCTTCAGCTCTGTGCCCAGCGTGAGGACTTCAGAGTTTGTCCTCAGACGGCATCTTGAAGTTACCTTTCACCATGTGCTACCAGGGGTATCGTCCCTTCACCAGGAATAGAGCTTTTAAGGGCCTCTTTATGCCAATCTAATTCCTCTTATCTTACATAAGGGGCCAGAGCAGGGACAGAGCTCGCTTTCTTAGCTCTAAATCTATCCTATATGGCACGCAATTCTCTAAAGTACAGCTAGCTTCTGCTTTGATGAAGCACTGTGCAGTGAAGACTGAAGGATCCTGTTTTTCACCATTTAAAGATGTATGATAGCAACAAAGCTCTATGTTAAAATATTTAACTCGCAGAGAACTTATGGAAATTGTCTATTCAAGCTCAGCAAAGACATTAAATTACCAAGCTGTTCTAGGACAGTTGTGTATGGAGAAAAGCCAGAAATGCTCTGAGATTGCAAAGATTACAGCATGAGCCTGATTCAGAAGCTTTTTATACAGATCAGCATGGCGAGCTGCAAAATGTTACCATATCAATTTCTGCAAAACACACTGTGTGTGTACATATAGATATAAAATCAGGACTTACACACAGCACATTTCCTGCCACATTTTGAATGGCATCTGTTTGTTTAGTTTGCTGAAATATGAAAAATAATATTTAGCAACTACTGGTAACACAATGTTAACAAGATTTAAGAGTATGGCTCTGTCTGTCAAAATGCAGATAAAAACCAAATCCTTCTATCTCAGTGTTTTAATCAGCCAGATCAAGGTTTTGATGAATATGCAAATATGACTGTTTATACACTATTTTCATAGTGAAAGGAAACAAATTCAGTTTCATTATAGAATTAATGACAGCTCTGTCCTCTAAGATTAATAATTAAAGCCCTACACACATTAAGATGATAGGGCTCTCTCTCCCATCCTCTGAAGACTTAAGTTTTTTATTTTTTTAATACTCCTTTCCCTTATAATTGTTTGTCCTCCTAATTGGAATGATTAATAATTAATATCAGTTGAGGTATATATAATAGTCAAATTTAGAACAAGAGCTGTACTTACCTGACAAAAGGGTTAAAAAATATTTTTTTTGTCAATTCTGCTTTTACTCTTCTCCCTAAGACAATTTTTTTCGTCCAAGTTATATGCCATTATAGGGATCTCAATGGCCTGCTCTAATACTGAAAGCCTTTTATTTATTCCATTTTCACAATATATGCTGGGATTCTTTTTAAAGCCCCAGCTGCTAAGATAATCAGTCGCAGTTTTCTTTTTCTGACACACATATTACAAGTTTAGATCAAATCAAATCTCAGAGGAAAGATTAAGAATACAGAAGTGCACTATAAAGTATAAGAACTGGAAAAAAAAAGGCAAAAAAACCCCCAAACAAACCAGTAAGATTTTAGCTATTATTTTTTTAATCTGATCATTTCTAAGTTGATATGGGAGTGGCTGAGTCATGCTTCTCAAATTCTCAGGATGTGCAACATTTCAGAAAAAGCTGATAGCAAACTGAGCAGAAGTTCAGCCTTACCCATTAACCCTCGTTCCTGCACCAGAACAACTATCACATTTCATTTTCATGTGGCCACTAGGTTCTCTACTGAGACCACTAAATCCCTTTCAATTTCAAATTACCAAAGCAGGTATTTTTAAGAGTAAATAAAAAAGGTAGTTTGTGCATGTTTTGCATTACTTTACCAAGAAAAGCTATATTCTAGTTCCAAAGACACATACTGCCTCTTCTGAATAAAAAAGCTATTCTGGAGCAACAAACAGACAGAGTACTCTAAAACCCACATTCCTTCAGTAAAGCTGTTTCAGTTTCACCATTTAATGTCTTTAGAGTTGAATTGATCCTACATGGGAATTTAGCATTGCCTTGCATATCACAAAGAAAATATTGTATGTGAAATTAAATCAGCATTTGTCTGTATTTCACCGTGCAGGTATGCTACCTCGTGTGTCGTTGATAGCAGTAAAACTAAAATGTGTGTGCGCATACTTTTGCAGGGACAATAAATTATACTCTGCAAGCATTTAAGGGTAGACATTTATAATGAAGCCTGCTAGTTGGCAAACACGCCTATTACTTACCACGCTGAGTCCTAGCAATTCTCTGCAAAAGTACTCCATGTTCCTCCGTTGTAGGTTGTCAAGATAGTGCTGAAGGCGAGTATAGGTGTAGGGGTAGCAGTAAGCAAATTGATATGTGTCATCCTCTCGGTCAAAGCAAAAAGCAAATGACATGACATAGTTCTTCCTGTGATCTGGGCAGCGATAGTAATACACATTTTTAGAGGGTATTCTTTGCCTGGAAAACAAAAACAACATATATACATGTGACATATATATACGTTGACATAAGAAATCTGGACAAAAAGGCTACATGAGATTGAAATTTCCTCTAGAGCAAATGAAGTGTAACAGCTTGAACAGCTCCCAGAGCCTGTGTTTTGGAGCGCTCATGCAGAGAACCTCCATGCCGGGGGACCACGCGCAGTACCGCTACCGCGCTGGTGCACCCGTCGCCGCAGGGACCACAGCTCTCTCCAGGTACCCAAGCTAGCAGAGTCACTACTGCAGAGGAGAGCATTACACAGCTGGAGAAATCCCCTCCCGTGAAGTGAAAAGGATGCACAGGTGGTTAAGCTATCCTCTACTTTGCTATGAAGCAGGTGCAATCTCGTACCAGTACACAGGCTTCAGCCAAACCTCTAGCTGGAGTGTAGCTACATCCTCTGACACAGGTCTAATTCACCAGCACAGAGATGTGGCATGATTAATAAAAGTATGTCAGTGTAAGGCAACATGAATAGAACTGTTATTGAAACTCAGGGCATCTTTATAGTTTTATTATCCCTGACAGTCAAGGGATATATCAACACTTAGCTGATGAATGGAGGAGAAGATAAATTCTTGAGTTGCACGAAAAACACCCTAAACCCAAACATAAAATTTCAGGTATGGAAAATAACCTGGACCTGAGTTAGAAAGCAAAGGAGAAAAGGGGTATTTTGTCCTGTTCCAAACTGGATTGCTGCCCTCCTCAAGAGTTCTGGCTTATCTGACAAGATAAAAATGAATATATATGATAGTAAATAATTATAACAGAGATATTTATGTCATTTTTATCAAGCTGGTATCTGTTCAAGAAATAACAAATGTCTGCCTGCCATCTTTCAACCAACTTCAATTATACTGTTTTTTCCTCAACAGAAATACGTAATATTTCAGAGGTGTGTTAAAACTTGTTCTATAGGCTAGAAATGTTCAATATTTCTTTTTATATCTTTTCTTCATTTTGCAGATGGATTTTCTAGTTTAATTCAGGAGATTCTCTAGTCATGCAATGCACTTGTAATTTGATGTAACTAACTTACTGGCCATGTTTGGCAACAGAACACTATGGTCCTGCAGATTCTAACTGATTCAATTACACAACATTATAAACAGGTCTGATCTAATGATTGGAGCAGATCTCAGCTAAAGTAGGATCATGGTGAGGGAAAACATAATAAGATTTACAGACATAGCAGTAGTAATGTGCCTTTTTGTAATAGTTCTGAGAAGCTGGTCTACTGCAGAGCATCAGTTTTGGCCTTCCATTGCTAATAGGAAATAGAAGAAAAAACCCTCTCATTATGCAGAAGCACGTGTTTGTCAATTAGCAGCAGTTAAGGAGTCTGATCAGTAAGACTCAGGATCTACAAAGAGAAACAGAAAGGAATTGAGATGTTCTTGAAAAAGTACAATAAAAAGTCACTGATGCAATTAATTAGACTTGAAATAAGAATTTATTTGCCCCCTTGATTACCCTGGTTCTTGAACATTCCAGGCTTAAAGAATTCACTTCAGCATTTTTAGTAAATAAGATACTTGCTTATCTCTAAGATATGACAATGAATTTTATACCACAAATATGACGGACAGAAAAACAGTATTTTTTTTTAAGTATCAGTCGGGGAAAAATGCCACCAGCAGTCTGCATGCAGTACCCTAATCTAATAGGTTTCTCCAGTATCTTAACAAATTTCTATCATTTGCCCTTACTCTGGAGTGCTATAGGACATCCCTCATTTGATCTCAAATCAAGCAAATGATATGGCAGTGGGTAAATGTATTCTAGTTCCCAGTCCTCAAACAGTAATGCAAGTTTAAACAGTATGTTGCCGAGTTGTTGAACTTTATTTGTTTCCAAATTAGCATGGGAGAAATAATAAAGGACAAGCCTCACTTTATGCTATAGAAATTTCACATGAAATGAGACCAATAGGAGGAAACTCTGGATTTTATAAATGCTAATGCTAATTGAAATTCATCTGCTGATAGTTAATGTTTAAATGACACATAGTTCTCCTTGGTTCAATAACTTTCTACTTTTAAGCAAGTTGAAGGCAACTTTGTTAACGTATTAAAGGCACTTTTGATATTCCATTCCCTTTCCCCTTCATTATACAAGTTAAGCATCTGTTTTATTATCCACTTTGACACATCACTTTATGGCTGCATTTGGCTATTATGGCTAATCTTGATGTCTAGGACATCTGTTATTGACATTTCACTATCTGGTGTCTGACACAACAGCAGAAACCATCCTCACCCTCTCAGGGCAGAAAGTGCCCAAACTCTTAATTCAAACTATATCTTCCAAAAATAATTATAATAGTACTCCTGTCACTACTAATCTATTTTTATCTCTCCTAGCACTTTGTCAGTGCTAATCTCTTTGTGAGTCACATAGAGAAAGACAGTTAGTGTTTAGACACCAACAACACATCTTCACACACAGGAGCCTAATCAGATTGAGATCTTATCAGGGAATTAAAGAAAATAGAAAAAAAAAAGGAAAGAAAAAGAAGAGAGACACGGAGCTAGATATCACCAACTGAGTTTTTGATAACAAAAAGACATTGCTCAGTTCTTGAATTAACCTTTGTGTCCTAGACACACTATTGTTTACCCTTTCCCTTTTTTGTTCTATGCCTTCTGGAAAAGGACACCCACACACTGTGGCAGCAGCTGCTCCTATTAATTTAAAGCTATTACAAAAATTAAAATTAAACCCAATTACTTTGGCTGGTTTATAGCCGGGGAACAGCTTAGTCTGATTGTTCCCTCTGGTTATGGACAAAAACAATATTCCTACCTACAGGCAGCTGCCACTGGAATACTAATGCATCGAGGGCCTGGCAGGAACAGATTCAGAATGCAGAGTCTAACTGCATTTCTTACTAGAGAAAAATATCTCATCATGGATCTGCAGAAATGCACCAACTTCTTACACCTTAAGTCACAATGAAGCTGATTTGTAGTTAGGGGGAGGAAAGCAAAATGATAGTAAAAAGCTTAATGCTCAGATTTGTCATTTTGCATTTCCAGGCAAGCTCATGCTAAGAAGTGCACCCTGCTAATTGATACACAACGGCCTGGATTTCAGCACTTCCGAATGGTTATTTAAAGGAGAACCTTCCCAATTCTAAGTACAGCCACAGAGGACAACACGTAAGCATCTCATCATCAGCCTGGTTTCAGAAATATATTTACAATGAAGCTTAATATTTTTACATCATTTTGAAATAAATTGAGACCACCTAGTCTTAAATATAAACATAATTTTTTTTTTCTGTCAAAAGAAGAATAGAAACAGAGACATTATCTCAATTTTGACTCTCATAGTCCAGTGCCAGTGGAGCTGTATGTCTTCTCCTCCTCTCTGACAAGGAAGCACTCCCAACCCAGCAGATTTGTTATTCCAATTGGGAATGTACAAGTGCTTGCCTGTTCCTATGTGTTTGTTACATTGCAGTCTAGAGTCTGGACATTTACTCGGGTTTGGTCACCTGCAGTAGGAAAATACTTGTTTACAAAAAACAACAGCAACAACAACTTGGAGTCCTCATTCAGTCTCAAAAACCTGATAACCTCAGAGGCCCCAGGATTTTACGTTTTGCTGGCAGTGAGGGGTATAACTGAGCTTTGAAAATTTTATCCTTTTTCTATCCATTTTATTTTGAACATAATTTTAATTTCAACAGTAATAATTTGATCTTAAAGACCTTATTATCTGTTCCACTATTTTTTTCTCTGCTATCTCATATTCTTTTGAAAATTTGGAGTTAATTGAGAATTTGGGGAACAAACACTGAGAAAGGAGTGGGGGGGGTGCTGCTGTGTGGCATCTGTTTTAATACATACAGGTACTAATTCTTTTGTGGTAGCAAAGCACAAATAATCAGAAAAAAACAGTCTTTTGAGCCCTTTTCCCTCCCTACTGCATGACCAAAGCAGGAAGTGCTTGCCCAGCCAAATTCCCCATGACTTTAATGAGCAGCCTAAACAGTCTTTGGACTGCTTTTAATATGGAACTCATTAAATAATTATTCGGTTCCTTGCCTCTACAGGATTGGGTTAGACATATCACACTCAGTAGACTTCAAAGTAAAATGATGATCTTTGGAGGGAAAACAAAAAGCTGCAGGTGCTGTGAAAGATCAACGGCCAAAAGAAAAATTAAGTGATCTGACTTGTAGTGAAATGCTCAAGTGCATCTGATTGCAATGTAGAGTTAGCTGTGGTGACACACTGTGGTGATCATTTTCAATTGCCATCAATCTGCAGATGTAGGAGCACAATTTAACAGTTTTACAAATTTCCAAGCTTGAGTATATAATTTGAAAGGGTGGGTCTGAGTCACAATCTCAGAGGAAATTAAGATGTTTGATAGAGAAAACTTGATTCTAATTCAACTTTGGAAAATAACCTTCAGGTATTTACCATTGCTACCCAAAATACTAGGTCTAGCGATTCCTGAGTGTTCACATTTTATTCTTAGAGCTGGATGTCCTTATTTATTAACTGCAAGAAATCCAACAAACTCTGGAGAAAATATAAGGATGTTAATCATGCACTGCAAACTCCTCTTCTGGGAGGCAGCCCTTTCAAATTGAAGGCTTTACTGACTTGTTCCTGTTAGTCTAAGCCATTATTTTTCTTCTTGCTTATTCTTGTTGACAGGTGGAGCTGACCATCTTCAAAATTCCTAGCTTATTTGTTACAAAATAAGTTTGCAGGGTTTTTTCTTGCACATAATTTTATATTTGATTCACAGAGCATGGAGTGACAGTGAATATGTCAGATGGTGTTAAATATTTTTTACAGATAACTGAATGGATTTTGGCACAGCTAACTCAGTTTCAGACACTGAAAAATAAGTTGTGTTTTTCTACTCACTAGTATGTATTAGAATGTTCTCCAAATATTTTTATCATTTTTAGCAGTCTACTACACGCCTAAAGGTTTTCCACCTCTACCAGTACTAGGTTTCATTTTAAGAATAAAAATCAAAATATTACGTAATTCAATGGCTTTCATAAAAATCAGAAAATCTACACATTAAGCATGTAGCTTTCAAAGCTTGGTGTTAATTGAAATAATAAAGTAACCTTTAAAAACATTGCTTGAGAATTCAAATAATACTGAACTATACAAAGATTGCTTGTAAACTCTCTGTCTTCTTTAAAACATCAAGGGGAAAACACTGAGTTTTTTAATTTTTTTTTTCTCTGAAACTTCACTTAAATAATTAAGCAATGACAAAGTGTACATGTGGTTTTTCAGAGATTTTCTGCATGTTAAATGTTTGTAATAAACATGGTAAAACTTATCCCTTCTAGGTACCTGCATCAGTGCTAGCCTAATCTTCCCACTTTCTTTTATGAGACCTGCACATTAGACAAATCAATTGTATCAGCTGATACTAGGATGGTGAAAATATCCTAAAAATACATTGCTATTGTTTTAGAACTTGAAAGCCAAAATGTAGAAATAGATTCACATAAGCAAACATTATAATTCCCCACATTTCATATGTGCGTTCACGGGAACTTGCCAAAAAAAGGTTTTTAACAAAACTGTATCTCAGCACAGTGCAGTGTTCTGACAAGGAAAGTTCAGTGGTGATGAGAAATAATAATAAAAAAAAATATTTAAAATGGATTAATTATTTTTAACTAGTTTCACATAAGACAGGGTGGAGAAGTATCTACCGAATTAAGTGTTGTTTCAGGTTCTCCAAACTTCGGTATGGTTTTGTGGGAGGAGGTTTCCTTCAGTGTTGTTCATCACTCATTCACCTATCTCGTCTAAACATAAAACATGTTCTTGGAGGTCCAGATTTGGCACAGTGCCTTTTTTTTTGACAAAATATTGTAGTAGATCTTAGGAGAGCTATCAGCTGGTAGCAAAATAAAAATTCTTTTGCTGGTAGCAGGTACAAGTGAGTTGTCCAGTGGACAAGCAGCTGATTTACCTTCTTTTCTTTCTACTGCCTACCATCATAACAAAAGCTACACTCCCTCCTCCATCTTCTGTATATTCTGTCCAGTTGCTAAAGCTTATACTGCAGTGACTTGCCTCTGAAGGAGCAGTTCCAATACTGCAATTATTCTACAGAAACTCTCTTTTAAACCGCAGGGATAATGAAAGGTGCTAATATTTTCTGCTGTCGAAATATGATTTGCCTTCTGACCACAGGTGTTCCAGCCATATATTGCTTCAGTAGCAATACCTCTATGCAGTGCTTATAAAGGAAAGAAGAGAGGGAGAAAAGCTGACTTTCCACAAAAATACTAGAACAAGAAAAGCAAACTGTGAAGTTAGCCATACATGCAATACTATTCTCTGAAGACATCACGAACACAAGAGAAGGATGCAGAAACCAGCATTTGGTGAAGCATTGGAACAGATCGCCCAGGGAAGTGGTGGAGTCACCATTCCTGGAGATGTTCAAAAAACACACAGACATGGAACTTCGGAACCTGGTTTAGTGGTCATGGTAGCACTGGGTTGAAAGATGGACTTGATGATCTTAGAGGTCCTTTCCAACCTTAATGATTCTATGATTTCTATCCTGAAATATAGCTAATGGGGGGAAAAAAAAAACGTAAGGTCAAATAAATTTTTTTTAAAAATACTTACATTGGCAAATGAGAATTTCTGATAAGAGGCAATGGGTAAGGTAAGAAAAGAGAGAAGAAACAGTGTCTCAGAACATCACACCACTGTAGTTCCAATGTTTTGAACATGCAGAATAGAAAACCAAGTTTTTTTGAAAAAAATTGAGAAAGAACTGCCATAAACACTGTTAAAGAAGTGGAGAGATTTTAAAGAATTAAGTCAGCATGAATAATGTCATGCTGGGAGAAAGGCGAGGACAAGAAACACTCCACCTCAGCATATAAATCTAAAAAACACCTGGCAATGTTTGTCCTAGCTCTGACCTATTCCACACTCTCCAGCCATAAAAGTGCAAGTCTACTAACAATGTCAGAAGACAGTTTGAATATACTGACATCGAGGTTAAAATAAGCATATAAAAAACCAGAAGAAAGCATATCACGGACTGGATCCAAAAGGGAGCTAGGTTAGGAGACTTAAAGATAGAAACAAGGCTGACACACTACAAGTATACAAGCTTCAAATCGTCCAGAAACAAGGTAACCGAATGACTTAGAATAAATGACCTTTTAGGGCTTTCACTATTTCACTGCTCTCCAGAAAAAAAAGCACACAACATAAAACCAAACCAAACCAAACGAAAATAAAAATCAACCATGACTGAGAAAACTGTGCACTAGACAAACTTTAGGAAAGGGTGCTTGGTGAGAAATAGTTTATTACTATCCAGAATCTCTTCCAACTTTGTTTATTTCAAGCAGATTTTTCTCCAATAGCCATTTCAAAGGAATTCCAAAGACCTTCACTAAACAATTTACCCACTAACATAGTATTTTTGTGTCCTACTTGTGTCCCAGTTCAGCATTCTACTCCATTATCCTTCCCTGTCTCCACTATAATCTGATATACAATCCCTCCAGATTATGCTGACTGGAAAACACATACAGGATCACAGAAGCTATAAAACTGAGTCCCTGCAATGTTTAAAGCATGTGTTGGCGAGGGAATGAGAGACTAACCTCAACCCCAAAATCAAGTCCCTGAACTGCATTACCAGTAGACCACTGGGTCAGCTCTAATAGCCTCTTAGCCTCAATTACCTAATTAGCCTTTTCTTCACTCTCCTCTTCTCCCTTTCCCATCTGTTCATCTATTCCCACCACTCCCTGTTCTTCTGCAAGAATAATTTCTAAAATCTATGTTAACTTCATTTAGGTTAGTCTCAGGTGATTTCTCCTCTATGCAAGAATAATTTATAAGTCTCATAAGAGCCCAAACTGGAGGAATTATTTCAGTAATATCTGAATTCTGAAATCCGTGTTTAAAATGTTGATGATTTCACAAAGTTGAGATTGTTAATTTATGTTATTACGATGTGGATTTTAACTAACTACAGAAGGAAGGAGAATGGATAGGAGATGGATCTTTAGCAATCGTAGCTTGGCTGATACTGAGCTCTGCTTAGTAAGATCTGAAACCCTCTGCAAGACTTAGCCTTCCCAATGTATATTACTCCTGATAAGGATCAGAGCATCTCTGATAGTAGATGATGTATGAGCAGGATAAAGACAAGAGAAAACAGGAAATTGTCATCATGGATCAGACTTTGTTAGCCAGGCAAACTTACCCATAATATTACACTTTATCCTTTTGTCTGTCTCCACGCAATGAAGACCGAGTCCAGTAATTAATTTTTAATGTCCCTTTCTTATGCCTTCTAGCATCTTGTTCACTTTTTCTACCATAACAGGATCTCAGATAGCTTCTGTTATGGAAGTGCCAACAGCAATATTGGGGTTTTGTTCCCCTTCACTTAGAAGATTTTTTTTTTTTTAGTTTCCTCCACATATTTACTTCTCATTTATCAGGACTGAATAACTTGTTTAAATCACCCAGAAGTTTCTAAGAGTGTGCTACAGGCTTAAATTACTTAAGTAATTACATCATTTGTAAGTGTTACCACCTAATCCTTCACCTCTCTCCCCAGATCATTAATAAATATATTTAGCATATGACTTGATAGATAACTTTAAGAAACACAGCTGCTAGCCTTTTACTGTGATGAAAGCTGACCACTTAGCTCTCTGCTTTTTTGTTTCTTTATCAGTGTTTGATCTATGATGATACTTGCCCTGTCACCATATGTGACTACTTAGCCTTTGTAGCAGTGTCTCGTGACAGACTTTGTCACAAGCTTTTAAAAAGTCAAAATACATTATGCTAGGAAGCTTGTCTCATAAGCCCGGTGGCTGAAACCTAAAGGTGAGGAAACATTCCCAGTAATTCCCAAGGGAAAAGTGCACCTTGGGATCCAATGGAATTGAAAGGAGATAAACAGAAAAGACTGGTGAGCAAGCCAGAAACACCTTTCTTGGACATGCACTGCAAATGTATTTTTGAAGGCCATTTCTGTTACAATGGCAGTTACTTCATTACAGGGAGAAAATGTAGCAAAGCTAGTTCAATGAGTTAATCAGGTCTAGTCGAGAGGTGGCGTCCCTGCCCATGACAGGGAGGTTGGACTAGATGATCTCTAAGGTCCCTTCCAGCCTAGGCCATTCTATGATTCTATGATCCAGGATGAGCATCTAGCACCAAAATACAAAGGTTACGTCCTAAAAAAAAAAAAGGAGTCTTGACTTCAAGACTTTTGCAAGATACGCAAGTGCCAGAAGCTGCTTAAGCCTTTCCTATGAACTGAAAGCCTGTGCCTGCTTCTTAGCACCATACTTACTCTTCCATGGCTGGAAACAAAAAAACCCCTCAGCAGAGAGGTGGGAGTAAACAGGAACAGTGAGTGAGGGTGCCACAGACTGCAGAGCACCCAGTCGGGGCCAGCAGAAGCATTACATGTGACTAGCAAGGTAATGTATGGCTGAAGAATTGAAGAGCAGCTAACAAAAAGACGCATCACATGAGGTTAGCACAGCCTCAGTGTGGCTTCACTAGCCGGCAACACTTGCCTGAATGAAGGTAGGTGAAAACAACCTAGTAGCTTTGCTAAGTGGAAATATTTTTGTTACACTTGTACCTCAGGAACTGGTTACTGTTACCCTGAGCATCTAGCTTGACAGACTTCTCTTTAGGTCTTTTTACATAAATATTGTTTTACCACCTAATTCCTTTTTGTGAGTGTGGAAAATTATCTCTCTGAGTATGAGTAAGCTCAGGACTGGCTTTTGGGAAAGGGATGATGTCAGCATGTTTGCACAGACTCCCTCAAATCCAAACCTAGCCCTTGCTGTCAATCAAGTCCAGGAAAAAAAGGTTATCTAATTCTTTTTACCCTCCTCTCTTTTCTACATGGCTGTGACTGGATATTGTCAGAGGCAGGGTGCTGCACCCGAGGGACTTTTGGTTTGATCCAGTACAGAATCACAGAATCGTTGAGGCTGGAAAAGACCTCTGAGATCATCAAGTCCAGCCATTCCTTTTTACGGGCACATCCTCTGAGTTCCAAGCAATGTAGTGAGACACGATTTTTCTTCACTGAAGCCGCTCTCATTAAAGTCTTTGACATCACGGTCTTCCAGGTGTTTTATTATTCCCTTTTAAATTCCTGCTTCGACCATTTGCAATCTGCGGATGTAATGCTTACTGGTCTAAATATAGGATAAACCCCAGATACTTGCCAACCCTCTGGAACAGAACTTCCTTTTAATGAGAGTGCATATCTTTGTTAGCAGTTCAGCTAATTCATTTCTAAGCTGCTTCAGAATTCTTTTATACATAAATCATGTGGGGTTGATGATTTACTGCTTTTTAATTTATCAGTTTGCCCCATCATCTCAATCTATGATAGTGCCTCATCTTTATTGCCAGAAAAAAAATAAAAGCAAATCTAAGAGAGGTACCTCCAAAAGCTTGTTTGCTATAAAGACTGATTTATGATGTAGAACCACCTGATTTCTTTACATGAAAGCACGTAATTTTAAAACATGTACAAGATGTGACAACGTGAGGGCAAATAATTTAAATCCAGCATTGCAAACGTTTTTTTTGTTTCCCCAGGCTACACATCTTACACATACACAAGTTTTATTCTTTGCTCTCCCTCTATAAGCTCCTTCCACCTTCCTCTGTTCAAAAACTACTTTATAACACCCCCCTACTCTTGAGCGTCACAGAGTAACTATCTCCAAGCATGCTCACATTTCTCCTGCTACAGGGAGTCTGCAGGTCTCCCATTTATTTCCCATACCAGCATGTGGTCCATTGCTAGCAACAGCAGTACTGCACTTCCAGGGCTAAACTTGCATTTGTGCTGTGCAGACCTGCCTGTTGTGTTTTTCATTTTCCCCGTTCAGACATAGTGCTCAGAGCTATCATACTAAGCATAGGTGAGGCGGGGGGGAAGAGAAGTCTGGAAGGAAAAGTCTGTTTTCTTAGCTGAAAGGGGAACAACAAATTTGGCATGTTCCTGTCTTGAAAGATGGCAGGGAATGCATACATGCAACAGGACTTCAATACTCCAGCTCACAGACCAGATGCTTTGCATCCACCCTGGTTCCCCAGCTCCAACACACGCTGATCTCAATATCTCTCCCCACTGAGCCCAGGTACAAAAAGATGACACATAAATAGGTGCCTAGGCATTAAAATTCTGATTTTAGTGAGGGAAAGAAAAATCCAGGATTTTCTGCTTACTTAAATTCATTGATCTCTCACTCACAGTGGTCTTTTTGCCAGCCGATACTGGTTCAGAAATAACGTATGCAGGCTTTCTTCCTCTGGGAATAGAGATGAACCCAATGCAAAGGTAGTGGCCTCAGACTACAGGGGAAACAAAACAAAACACAATTCCCTGCTTCTCTCTTTTCAGACATTCCTGGTTGCTGACCCACAAAGTATTATTTATAAAAGAAGAGGCTAAGTATCCTGCCCTCTTGGTCACTTCGTAGGTACAGTACATATGGAAGCAAACAAGAGGAGGGAAAAAAGCTAAAAGCAGAGGGACCAGGCAGCCAGAAGCAGTTGTACACACATGGGATTTCTCATTCTAAACACAAAGTTAAAAAAATGAGATGTTGCAATGGTTGGTGCTGTTGAAGAGAGGAGAAAATGAAAAATGGTATGCGTTGCACTAATCTTGTTTTTCCAAACTGTATGCTTGATATCAACCAGGCCACTTCAATTTTTCACAATAATAGTTCCAGCATCATTTTTCCTGATAGCCCTTTAAAAAAATTTTCATTTTAGGAAAAGGCTGTGGGCTTTTTGTTTGTTTGCTTAGGTTTTTTTTCCCCCTCTACCTGAACAGTCAGTGTCACAAAATGGAGCAACTGCAATCCTTATACATATTTTAAAGTACTGTCCCATTTCACCATGCTGAGTTTGTTTAGATTACAAGAGCATTACCTCTTTTACCCTCTTCTGCAATATAACTAGACATGATGGTGAGGGGAAGGGAAATGTAGGATACATTTCCTTAAATTACACAAAGTTTTATTTAGCCTTGAAAGACTCTTCACATTCTCTGGCTGCTAAAGGTAATGACAAAGTTCTAGACGCTTTCCTTCCTCTTTAGATTGTTATAAAACATAGTGAGAACATACACACTGCTCACAGGTCAGCAAGGAGTCTGATTCACTGAGAGCGTATGGTATGAATTGTAAATGCAACATGACTCACAATATACAGGTCTGTGATCACTAATGCAATGCAGAACTCTACATCTTGCCAACAAACGGGTTTTTTTGTGCTCTCAGGAAATGTCATCAGTTTAAATAATAGGGGACTCTCTTCACCCCTCAAAGATTCTCTGAGCCAACTCTTTAGCAAACTCTAGGAAGAGGTATGGAGATATAGTAGGTAGCTTGAGCTCCGAGTGATATATATGCAGCTGCAAAAAATATATCTTCTAGGCACATAGTGTAAGGCTCCAGAAACATCATTCAAACGTTTGCATTTCCAGAGCCTAATCAATGAGATTATCTAAGCAGTTATCTACTTGCTATCCCAGGCCCATCATCCCATATTCCTAATACTACGATACAAGTGTGACAATGGAAGATTTCAGATGAGGAAAAAGTGGTCAGACAAAACCCAGAAGAGAATCTTAGGTCACAGTTTCTGATGACAAAATTAAGGAAAGGAAATACAGAAAAGATACCAAGAAGTTGAGACAGCCTTCTGTGTTTCTCAATATTTCCTGAACTGAGACGTGCTAACAACTGTAAAATGTAATTTAAATATCAAGTCACACACAGAAGGCCTCAGTGAAAATTCCACGTAAAAGCAAATAGCTAGCTCTGTCTTTCTGTTTTGCAAAGGAGGTATTACTAGGTACAGTACCTCCTCAGTTTGTTTCAGGATTTTACAGTGCAATTACCACCAGCATGTTGGACCAAAATATTAACCTACAGATAATCCAGTAGGACTGTCATGGCATTTCACTTTTATTTGAGGGATAGTTTCCAGAGGCTTATTTTACACATGTCCTAAGAACTCATCCGTTTCACATTTCTGAAAGTCTTGCCCAAATACTAACTTCCATTTTAAACAAGGAAGGTTTTGTAGGACTGGTACTCATATTCAGAATACGTGTCTATACTGCAATAAGGCCAAGGTACTCAAATAAAGCACCTAAAGGTCTTCTAAATAGTGTAAAGAAGCAGCAATATTTATGCTTAGATAAATAAACAGGTGGGTGCAAATAAAATAAAGCAACATACAGGATACAAGAAGTTTTATAAGCAAATTGTCTTCAAAGTGCTCTCTATACTGTGTATTTCCAGGAGAATGGCAGGACATTTGTCAATACACTTGTAGGAAATGTTGGTAAGAGTACTTGACATATAATTTATACAGCTATCAGGCTAAACACACAAATGATGAAAATAACAAGTTATAACAACTTCAAACATTTAAAGGCTTTCAACAGGAATCAAAATTTTATACCTGTTGTTTCCTGAGGCTAGACCACATATCAAACATTGTCCCTCTGTTGTTTAATGGGATGAGAACGTACGAGGCGTTATATACGTATACACATGCACATGTGTGTGTTAGCTATTATGGCTAGCATCTTAGGAAATTTAGCCATGTAATACTGAAGATAAAAGGTCACATATTTTCACTGTAATAATAGGGAAAATTTGATACATATACACATGCACTTAATTAAAAAATTACATGAAGCTATTCCTTAGCATACTCTTCAAGAATGGTTTGCCATTTTTGTAGACTACATCAATCTCATTTTGCTTACAGATGTACATTAGCTAAGCTTTAAGCAGATGCGCAGTTCTGCTGAATATGAACCACAGTTTTAAATAGGATTCACAAATTAAAGTTAAACATTCATAGACAGGAAAGCAGATGCCATTTCCTATTCCATTAATGACTAGAAAAATTCAAGGATGGGAAAAAATACAGAGTGAAAGATCTTAAAAGTTAGCAGCTAATTTAACAGAAGGAAGAGCATATACAACATTAAAATACATGGCAACAGAAGAATAACGATTATTTCTATTTTCATATACTATTTATAAACATATATACGTATTAAGTCCCACACATCTGAAAATGAAAACACAAACCAAAAGCTCTTTAAATATATTTACCTGAATTCAAACTGGGAAAAAATATGACAAATATAACATTTTCAAGTCGATGTGATCATGGTCATGTTCCTTTCTAAATCTCTGTCTCAGGAACATTAAACCTGATGGTCATTAACCATGAAGGCCCGGCTAGTTAAACCAGCAGATATAATACACATTCCATACACAGTAATGCTAATGCAGATAATGTGAACCTGCAATAGTGCTGCTGCCTAGACCACTGGAGTGAGATATGAGTGTCTGGTTTGTGTTTGCCCCATGCTGGCTGTAGGATATGGACACACGTTCCCAAGGGAATGGGGTAAAAGGCCAAGTCATTCTCACAACTCAGGCAAACTAAATCTGAACACAACTTTAAGTGACAAGTCAGTTTGCACAGTTGCAGCTCTCAACTAGTTTCTAGCACTCATTTATTAGAATACAGCATAGCTTTCAATGACAAGACACAGCTATCTCGCAAAAAGGCAGTCCAAAAACTGCCTATCACGATTATTATTTTCTAAATTACCAGAATTAAATTTGAAAGAGGCAATATAAATGGATGCATAAAAAAACCCCAAAGTATTGTTTTAAACAGAAATTACAAATGTTGGAAAGGAAATTAAATGACTTCAGGAATATATAGGAATAGTACACGTAAGCAATAACCCAGGGCTATTTCACCACTATCTGTCCAGTGCCTGACTGGCTGAAGGCTCCATTTTGTCAGATAAATGCACCATAACTCACCAGTTACCCCACAAAAGCCACTGCTGAGAGCTATTACAGCCAGGATTTGCACAGTCAGGGTAAGCTCTTCAAAACTGTGTAGGAGAAATGCTGCAAATCCAGAAATCAAGACTTAAGGAAAGGCTTATAAATGCAACATTTCATACCTCCTGAATGATGACACAAGAAGATCTCTTCTCTCTGACAGCTGCCTGAGAAAGCTAATGGAGCTGGCAAATTCAAGAGAGATAAGAAAGGCAGAGTAACGTTGCCTATTAGAACAACAGATTGAGCTGGAAAAAGCAAACATGTCCAGTCAGAAGAGCTCATGGGCCTTAAAGCTTTCTGCTGTTCCCAACTCAACCAGTTCATTTTATAAAATACATCACATATAACCAAGTGAACTTCATGACTGAGCATACTCGTAACAGGCTAGCTAAGCTTTTGATTTCTTTTCAGTATCTCCCAAGTAAACACTTCTAAACGACTCAGCTTATATCTCCTCTTTTCCCAGAGTCGTGCCTCATGATTTCCTCCCACTTCCTTCCACCTCCGTAACACATTTCATCAGTAAAATGCAAAAACGTACCCCAGACTTCCTTTTGGAAGCCACGGCCATGAAAGAAGTGCAAGGAGTTAGAAAAGAATTCTAAAGTCAGACATGTCATCGATTTACTTAAGTCTCTCAATCAGAATAAAGACCTTGCATGTAGCTTAAAACCTGACATATCCCCCAAATTGTTAAGCCACATTCCTCAGTCACTGATCACTTTGGGACTATCAATGCTTTGGACGTGAAGATTTTGACTCTTACTTCACTGTCCCAAGCTACAAGAGGAGTATTTGAAGGACTTGCAAAATCTGCCATGTGTTGCTTTTATTTTTTTTCCCCTCCCCTTGAAGGCAGAGTATTGCTGGCTAGTCAACTACCAAGGAACCATTAACATAAAACCATAATTGACGGCTGTACTGTCAGAAGCTGGTGACTGGCATACCTGCCTTCAGTACTTGCAGGCATTACTAAGTAATCCACTAAGCCAACCTAATTTTACTACTACTAATTTTAGTAAAATTAAAGATATTTCTTCTGTTTTCCACTGTGCCTTGTACCCTCCAAATATTCCTATTAGCACTTAAATATTTTTATTCCATCTCAGAGAATGTTCCTGTCTCTATCAATACCTTGCTGTATCCCACAAGCATTTCAGAACCAGTTTCAGGCATGTAAAGAATAGTGAAACGTTCAGAAATTTATTTTGATTTCCTGCAATATGCTACCCAACAGTTTTCTGTTGTGTTATATGACCTTTCTGCCTAGCTAGTGTTTTGCTATTGATTTTAATTACTCAGTTTAATTTACTGCATGCCAACACAAAGCTGTTTACTCCTACTTGCCAAAATGTTGTCGTAGTCTCCCAGAGGAGGGGAAAATGAGAAAACTGTATATGTTTTACAGTTACATGCTATTAATTATAAAGAATTTAATAGTTTCACTTCATATAAATGTTACCAATCTCACACGTAGCCACTAAACACACTAAAACAACATACAGAAAGTAAAATGCTATGCCAGTCAGAAGTAGAATAAAAGCCTTAATTTACGAAAAGCATGATTTGAAGCTGTTTAGATTTTCTGCTTTGCCATTCTTTCCTAAACACGTGAGGGAGTAAGGACCATATGTTCTCCTTCTGCATTAAAAAAAAAAAAAAAATCATAGACAGAAACAAATGAGTCACAGAACCACGCAATGATTACAGATGCAGGTAAATTCAACCTTGCCCAAATAATCCAATCGCATGATGAGAAAGAGGTAATGCTAATTTCTGACCATGCTTCTTTGTGTTCCTCTTCTTACCTCACCTCACAGAAATGAGCAGAGCAAGCCACTTTGTGAGAGGATCCTACAGACATTAGCAGAGCACTCTTTCAAGGGAAATTACGTTCGTATAATGAAAGCTGGCAACACTGGAAGATGATTGAAGCTCACTTCTGGGGAAACAGCCCAGCCCTTTCACATTTATCAGTCCAGTTACTCTGGGAGTAGACAGACAGATAATAGGGCTGCAGAAAATCCTGACAAGTCTAAGAGATGACTCTTAATAGTTTGGAAAACCTATATATACGTGTATGAAATTTTTTCATGTCTGCTATCCTGAGGAAAAAAAGGAAAATGCAATTTAAAAAAACCCTCATACCAGATCATGACATATCTCCTCAAGGTACAAATTTACAAAGAAAGGCTTAATTTAGTTTCCGTGTGCTTATTTAGAAACCTGCTTTCATTCTCTCTCTTTTCCTGATCTCTGGCCATGGAATCCTATTGTACTGGGAGTCTAGAGACCAAAGAAATTGTCCCAACTTGCTCCAGCAAAGAATGAGGGTGCGTTTTACCATCATCAATTGAAAGTGTGCAATATACTAAGATTCGTGATTTTAAAACACCAGGTTTTCTAGTAGCTCCTTGGTTTCAATTGTATATAGAAAGTAGGATCATCTGATGATAGTACTGTATTATGAAAGCTTCACAAATTTCACTTGATTGTGGAGTGCTCTTGAAGAATAAGATCTTTGGACAAAGTTGAATATCAAGACGATACATCCAAAGAATATGAAGATTTTCTATTTAAGTACCTTGTTTACAGTGTGAATCTCCTGCAGAATCTTTGAAAATTGTCTTTTGAATTACGAAAAAAAATATTGAAAAATACTAACAACATTAATTTTTCATACTGCTTTCTATTTGTTTATTGTGGTTTTGTGTTTACTGTAATATCCCTCCAAAATTAGAGATTTTAACCTGAGACTCTCACCACTGCAAAGTGTTTGTAAAAGTTTAAAGTCAAACTCTCAAAATAACTTAGTCAAAACCATAATGATTCATGATAAAAATATACATAGTTTAAAAAGTTCTTATGACTTTGACGTACGTAACAAACTGAACAAGTCTTCCCTAAAATCTGGGCCTACATTTGCTCAGTGCAGAGACAGGTTTTCCTGAAGGCTTCCATAAATCTACCCAAGGTTGCAACGAAGCAGGAAAGCTTACCATTACTTTATCTTCCATTGTACTTTGTATAGCTGAAAGATCAAAGTGGTTTTGTATGGAGGACTCTTAGAACATGAGCTGGGAGTTTAGAAATAAATCTACAAAATTCTCAAATCTAAATAAAGTGTATCTGCTCCCTGTCCAATACATACAAAGAGTTAGGCACCTTTGAATGTGAGACAGCAAAAAATTCCAAGGACAGGGGGAAATTCCATCTGCTTTGTTGCTCTGCAGTCACAGGGTAACTCGGGTTGGAATGGATTTCAAGAGATCATCAAATCCAACTTCCTGTTCAAATCAGGATCAGCCATCAGACCAGGTTGTTCAGAGTTTTATCCAGTCAGGTCTTGAAAAACTCCAGGGATGGAGACTGCACAACTTCTTTAGGCAGCCCTTTCTAATGCTTGACTGAATGTTTTAAATATGAGGAAAGTAACCCCTGGTATTGCAAGGAATTGTCTCTTGTGTTGTAGGATTCACAGCCCTGCACAGCTGAATGGGATTAGAGCCTTCCCACTCCAAACAGGGAGATTACTCCTTTCTTCCAACATGCAGACACTGGAGACAGGGGCAATGCCCATCGTTACACATTATGTGAGCAGTTACTTTAGTAGTTAGGACACCTGTTACGATTCTTACATCTGCCTAAGAGGGCTTCCTTCAACGTGAGGACTAACCAGTCTGCTGTTGGCTTGGATAGGAAATGCCTCTGTTTTATATACAAAGTTACATGTTACTTGAAGCAATGAGGAGATCTGTGGGTTAAGCAGCCCAAAGGAGATCACCTGCACAGGGAAACCTTGTCTCAAACCACCTTATGAAATACTTGTTTTCTGCAAAACCTAGAAAGTTCTCTGTGCTGTGATCACAACGATCAGATCAGGCATAAAAACAGGCTGAAGAATGCCCAGTTTACAAGTCTTGTCAGGACCCACTGCATAGGACTTGGCTAACTGCCATCACAACTGAAGCATGTATGGACACATCCGGTCATAGATCTCTAAACATTCAGGAAATTCAGAATTCAAAACTTAGGATCTTACAGACCACAAATATTTGCAAACTTGCAAAGCTAGATAGTGGCTTTGAAGGGACTTTAACAACTTCACTTTTATAGTTAGGTTTCATGAATCAAGCAGGATTCTCACCAAGTCCTTGTGAAGACACACCTTCTAGACCAGACAATCAACAAAATTCTAACACACAAATCAGTGACAGTACCAAAATACTTTCTCAAAGGACTTTGAGAAAGCTCATTAAAAGTCCTACATATTTTGAATAAATATAAGGCAAAAATGAAGCAAAAATAATCTAATATTTAAAATCTTATTCCCAAATTCTCCAGGTGGCACTGTGTACAAAATTATACATCTACACTTAACATCTAGTCTTCCAATATCCAGCATTACTAAAAATGCCAATCTGAAACCATTTACCAGTAGGTGTAAGGCTTGCTATCATTAGCAGCACTGATCTAAAAGAACTGCATGCCATAGTAAATCAGACAGACTGCTCATGGCAATAAGCATTATACCCAGAAGTAAGAGTTTATAGTTGCCAGAAAAAAAATTTCATACTATGCTTTTTCTAAATGTAATAAAATGTAATATTTATTACATAAATGTAATAAAATTCCAAATTATACTGTGAAAACGCATGTAGATTCTGATAACATTTGGCTTATCTCTTTTCACATGTGCTCTGTACAGATCCAATGAGGAAATGGAAATCTGTTCCCCCAAGATGTAGTGCATAGTATGTCATTCCATCCTGCAGATTTTATTGACCGCTGGTAAGTGATTTTTAAGTAGTATGAAGTTATGAAGCCTACTTTTCCATGTACTTTCTAGGGCTTGTGATTCTTTGCCAGATTGGTGCTTCCAGTTATAACCACGATCAACAGTTGTTCTTTTTGCTCAGCAACAGAGCACCAATTAGGAAATCCAAAATAATGTATTATTAGGCAAATATAGTCAATAATAAAATAAACTCAAATGTGTATATCATTTTACTCTCTTTTCCAAGAATCCGTAGGTATGATTAAACTGAGACATGTCCTTGCTTTTTTTGGCAAGTGAAGTAGCTAATCATGGAATGATCTTCTTTGAGTTAAAATAGCTCATTAGCCTACATCCCACCTCATGCAGATGGCAGCCATACCAAAGATAAAACATCATCACACAAGACTCAAAAACCAACATGAGAAGCGAAGTACAGGTTGTTTCTTAATAGCCCACAAGTATTAGGATGGTGACTCACAAATCAGTGCCTGCATTTCTGAACATGGTTTTCACAGAGTTGATCCTGCTGAAAAGACAAGGCACTCTCACAGCTGCAATGGTAGAAGGGGCTTTAGAAGACCTGCTTTCGGTCTTCACCTGTACTCATGTGCTACTTAATGACACTGAGAAAGTATCTTCTTTCTCAGTCTTCCTCTCCTCCTTTTAAGTGATAACACTTCCATCTTTTAAAATGGAACCAGATACGTTATCTCATCTATTATATTTAAAATCACAAGTTTATTAAGGAACTATTTCTGCAACAAAAACATAGTCTCTGTTTTAAAAGGAGCAAGAGCTTTCTTTTTTTTTTTTAGAAAGATAACAGCCTTTTTTAAAGGTTCTATAATTTATGTAAGACAACTGTATGAATTTCTACGACACAGAGTCCTTGATCCTAAGAGACCACTGGAAATCATCTTATACCTGTCTGGCAATTCTTTATGTATCATGATTATGAAGTTTTTAAATGGGAAGCAGACCAATAATGAAATTCTAACATGTTATGCCTTTTCTAAAAAAACAAAAAAAAAAACAAAAAAAACCCCAAACCCATAAAAACTAAAATTAAGATTTTTTTTTTTTCCCCTTGAAATATCAGTACAGCTTTACCCCATTATCTGTTATGATAAATCAACCTTTACCCATAAGCAGCTTGGTGACCTTTACAACTTCTGAGTCCAGAATTTCCATTTGAAAGGGCCATGGTTTTTCTCACAATAACCCCAATTCTCTCTCCTTGTTAATATGGCTGCCCCTGGTGCTGCATTAGCTAATCCTTTCAAGAAGCCAGCTAGCAGGACCAGGAATTGGAAGTTCAAAGGTCACACCCAAACTGGTATCTCCCTACTGGCAACACAAGATGAGCAATAACATAGAGAATTTCCTTTTTTTTTTTTTTTTAATGGATTTAGCATTCTCTGCTGCTGACAAAATTACTTTCTATGACCTTGTAGCATGCAAACACTATTTTATACAGTATCTAGTAGTTATACTGCTAAAGAAACTTGACTCTTAAGATTTATACCCCCGGCTGTATAGCATTTGAAAATATATTGGACTAGCCTGTTTATTTATTCCTCCTCTCTTCCTTACTCATAATAATACCCTAGACACTTAAAAGTTATATCACTTCTCTTACATGAAAGCGGGCTGTCTGCCAATTTCTGAAATTCAGCTCTCTAGCTAGACCTAGTCTTCTATAGTATTTAGAAGATATGGATCTGTTATTTTAACTAGAATACATTTCACTATATACAGATTTTTAAAGTGTCTATATTAGAAGTGCAATTACATACAACATACTGCTTAGCTTGAATTAAAGAGTTATGCACTGTCTAGACAATACAGATTTGCTTTTACAAACCTTCACAATCGGAACAAGTCAAAGGTATATAAAAATTATTGTGCCCATTAAGGATTGTCAGGCTTTCTCCCAAGAATTCAAAAACTCTTTAGAATACCAGATATATTTTGTAAAATGCTCAAGCCCTCAGACACAGAGAACTACAGAGCAGAATACTTCATGGACACGCAAAAAAAGCCTATGTTCAGAGATTCTTGTTATGACTTATCTCTCTGGAGACTATATAAGAGGATGTCTTTTCCTTTCTGTATGTCCTGTTTAGCCTGATTTTGGAAAGAAAAAAAGGCCGTTTTATCTCTAACACTCTGATTTAGAATAAGGCATTTATCTAAAAGATGCAAACTGGTCACATACACATGCATATAGTAATTTACTGTATGCTGTCGCATCACCTAAAAACACCCCCAGAAAGCAACTACGCCACTGTTGCTAATATAAAGCCGACTTTCTTACCAATAAATATACACACAATTCTGTTAAAAGTTGTTTTGTAAAGACGGTCTTGCAAGATTATACTTTGACATTTGTACTACAAAGTCCAGTTTAGCTTAAAAAATGTGTAAATAACAGTGGTTTATCTTTAAAAAGATACACTTATGTAAGAATATTTTTAAGAGATTTTTCTTTACCGTTATTTTTTTATTGACATTTATAGTTTCACTTTTTAGAATGCTACAGTTACCTTTCTGGTATAAAATAACCTTGTATTATCTTTATTTCTGTAAAGAAATAAAGAGGAAAAGGTATGCTATAATAAATAGCAGAGGTGAAGGAACACATGTTACTGTTTCCATTGCAATATCATAGCTTTGCTAATGGCAGCCTGCTGTGCAGGTTTTTTTAGTGTTTGTTTGTTTTGCATTGTTTTGTTTTTTTTAAAAAAAAAAGAATAAAGAAAAAAGGAAGGAAAGGAAACTTGGTTAATTAGAGTACAGTCGCTGCTTTATTGCAGCATTACTGCTAAGTGCACTGAGATGCCTTCCCATAGGCAGGTGCCGGTGGTTGTACAGCTCATTTAGCCTGGGTGAGTAATGTCAGTTCAGGAGGAGAGAAAGGCTTGTGTCTTCAAACTTTCAATCTGCCTCCATTATCTGTGATCAAGGTGGAACCACAGGGGAGTGGAATTACTGGCAGGTCTAGGACAAGTGAAGAGACAGTGAATCTATAAGACATATTAATCATCTTTCCCTTCTCTTCGCTGGCGCCAGCCTGTGCCTCCGACTCCCTGGCGCCAGGCAAATGGATTCTCTGTCCCCACAGGTACAAGCGAATGCCTTTCAGGGGCAAGTCATCAGAATAATAATTACTGACACTGCTGAGATCAGCCCTAACCAGTCCAAAAAGGAAGAAAAAGTATTACGGGAGAAATATATTTCCTGAACTTTCATATCAGTAGTTATAGCATTACGATATTTTCAATTACATTAAGGACTTTCAGATTATAGAATTCTAAATCCACGTTCATCAATATTGTCGTAGGATCATCACCATGGAATGAATATTTAAAATCTTTACAGTTTCTCTTTAAAACATTGTTTGGATCTTTTGCTGAGGTGTGAATACAGAAACATGCATAATGAATACAGAAAAGTGCATATTGCATCTCTATATTACGAGTCTTAAAATTCAGGTGAGATTATAAAGAACGTGATTCTTGCACATATAGCTTTGCTTAATTCTGAAACAGAACACAACACAGTTTTGGTATAGCTATTCCTAATTATAAATATGAAATAATCATTAGTATAAGGTTTATTATCTACTATTAAGTAATAGACACATGTGTACATGCATAAAGACACAAAACTAGACAGATTTTAGAGGCAAAGTCACAACTTAAAATCAACTGGTTTAGTATAGCATGATTAGTCTGTATTTTAGTATAACATTCAGCACTTTTCCCTCTAAACCATTATTTACACACAGAAACAATAAAGCGTATCATCAAACTTAAATCGAACAGAAGAATAAAGCCCTGCAAAAAACCTAGTTCTGTTTCAAGTCAATAATCTGAACCAATATCTAAAGGGATCAGAATAATAAAAATGCCAATTTTTTGTATTTCATGCTATAGAGAATATTTTACTTTACAGCATATTGTACCTTACAGTACAGAATATGAAATATTTTCTTGGTTCTGATTACAATCAGTTCAATATCTGACTGTCAATGATACTGAGCTCAATATAACAGTAATACAGCAAAATGTCAAATTACTTTCCAGAATTACATGACAAAAATGGCTCATTAACATATGCTGATTGATGAACCCTCCATGTAAACACAAATCTTGACTTCAAGAGTTTACATCATAAAGTATCTGACCTTGAGTTCAGCCTGGAGTTCGCCCACCTGCAGTCATCTAAGCAATAATAATGCTAATATTTGTGTATGCCATTTTGTGTTAAGTACCAAAAAAAAGTAAAAGAAACAGATTCAAACAGTAACATGTGTTCATTTATTTTCAAATCAGCAATTTTGAAGTTTACTGACAGACAGCACAGAGAAAGGGAATGACTTGAAAATGCAAAATCAAATCAAATCACTGCTTCTTAGTGATCAGCTGCAGCAGCAGCCTCCAAGGCAGCCAATAAGCACTCACTATTGATTTTTCCACTGGTCTTAAGTGACTTTGGACACTGATCAATGTTTTAAAAGAGAAATATTAAATCTCATTTAAAAAAATACGTACAGCTGACTAAAGAGCAGCAATGAAACTAAAAGTTTGCCAGAAGATAAAAGGATGTATATATTTATAGGTATTCAGGTTCTCAGAATGCATACAGCCAGTCTAAGAGCAAAATAAAGTCAAAGCATTTTTTTGTGAGAATCGCAGAATGAAAATTTCTTTCACATGCTCTCAAACTATTTAGAATTTCATCTGCCAGAATAAACAAACACTGTGCCCGCAGCTATTACTGCTGTTATAGATATATAGACCCCAAGCAGTTATAAAATAGCATTGCAAGTCTGCTGTTAGACTTTTGAAATAAAAGATGCTTTTACAAAGACAGTTCATAACTGTTATATTATTTTCATACCCTATTATTTATTGTAATTTTTCTTAGCTTTTTTTTTTTTAATGAAGATCATACATTGTTCAGGACAATTATTAATTTAATGAACTGCAAATATTTTTTTCAACTTAGCTGTGTATAAAGGGGAACCCTGGTGTAAGAGAAAGCCCAGCTAAGACCCTGTAGATAGATACAGTGTATTCAGATATCAGCTGGCGTGACAGTGCCTAATCCTGACTAACGTGCCCAAGAGCCAAGGGAATGCTATTTCTCGCCGTTGTTCCAAACAACAGATGCTGTCAATTAACTTTAAGCAGCGTCCAAGAAAACCCTTTTGTTATATTTTGCAGTATTATGCAGAAAGTGTCACCTCTGGAAATGAGGGAACAAGCTGTTTTTCATTATCATTCAATTGTCCCAATCAATCTGACAATTACAAAGAGAAAAAGTCTTAATCACTAGACACATGCTAGTTGCTGTTAGTTTTACCAGCTGCAAAGGAAAAAGAAAAGAAAAAAGAGCCACCCCCCTCCCTGCAAACAACAGACACAACAAAAAAACAAACAGAAAAATTCAAACCCAGTTTTCCTACTTAGAGATATAACCCAAAAAATGTACCTGCACTGGGGTAAAAGATAATTAAATATACAGTGTTATGATAGGTATGGGAATAGCCATTGCAACAAATTAGTAATTAAATCAGCTTATGCTGTTGATTTACTGTGGCTTTTATATAACTACCATTTGCTGTGTACAAAGACAGAGCCATCAGCATCTTATTCATTTGAATACAGGAAAAGTTGTTCATTAAAGTTGTGACTAGTGAATTTCCATATAATTAAAGTACTGTATATATAAGCAATAGAAGAGCTTTCTGGGAACTGGTGAGAGAATGGGTGTAAATACAGATGGCCAGACTCATTTATTTACTTAAAGGACTGAAGCTTCAGAAAGGCAGCATTGCCAGCCAGGGTGCGTGCAGGGCTGGGCTCTGGTGACCCTCCTCAAGAGCCTCAAACAATAAGTGCCACAACCTCCATCGAACTGGAAAACTCCTTTTATCTTCCATTCTGTTCTTGCCTGCACTGATGAGGAGCATGTGTAGCATATTTTACGCATAGAGAATGCAAGTAGTATTATACTGCATCTCTGAGGAAGGACACCCATACTCTCAGTTTCTCACCTATGAGTCTGAGTTGTTTGCTGAACTGCCCCAGGATGACACGTTCAGCTGGCCTGCTCATCCCACCAGTGCTCCTGAGAAAACAAAGAATAGCTTGGTGCCCCGCTCCTCAAGGGGCATAAAGTCTCTACATAACACACTTTTGGACAGTAAACTAGCAACAGATTCAGCTTGCCATCAGGAGTTCAAAGGATTTAATCAACCTGGAAATTCTACAGAAATAAAATGCTACCCCATGACAAAAAATAATTGTACATTCCTTTTCAGCAGCATTAAAATGTACTCTTTCCTATCACCACCCAGAATTGAGAGAGCAGCAGGGAACAGCTTTTGGAACAGAACTGGCATAAAGAGTCGCTCAGTGACAAGTGCGCTAGATGGTGAGTGACATCCATTAGAACAGGTATTCCAGTAAATGCCAGATATGTGACATTGAAAGTATCTGTCTGATGCAAGTCTTTCACGATAGGACAGTTATGTTTTGTCATCTCTTCTCTAACAGCTCCACTGTCACTAAAAACACAGAGAACATTCAGTATTCACAACCATGCTGCTTTGGCTATCAGCATCTGGACACCAAAGAAGTGCCACAGATGGAAATTATTCCAGAACTATTGGCAACCTTGTTGAATCCTTCTGTCTGATGCCGTTCTTAAAGGAAACAAGGGTAACAAAAAGCATTGCTCTGTTAACACTCTCTCTCAAGAAGCTGTATGTTGGGTTTTTCTACACTTATCAAAAAGGGCCCGCTTTCCTTCATCTGATTGCATAGCATCTTACAAAAAGTTGACTTACAGTGAGATCCCTGGGCCCTACTGCCACTCAGATAAAAGATTTGTGTGTGCTTACACTCTGGAGGCCAAGACTATGATTCCGGTACATAAACCTGGATTTCAGTTTTTGTCCTCAGGAAATCTGCTAGTCACAATAATTCTAAACCACGCACACAAAGATATAAAGATCAATGCACAAAAGAGAGTCACAATAAGTATTAAAACAAAACACATATCTTACAGAAATCCATAAGACTTAGATGAGAGGGAAATGTTATACCTCAGGCATGAAGAAGAAAGAACAGGTAAGCCTTTTTAATAAAAAAAAAAGGAGACAACTCTCAGGTGCTGGATTTGGCAATCACATGCGCACACATGGAGCTTTAAACACTCAGACCAATAAATCTATGTAATTGCAGGACTGGCCTATAAGGCACTGAATATCAAGGCGGGGACACCTGCAAAAAAATTATTTGATTTTTAAGCTCTCTAGAGAGAAGGCAGGAGGACATCATGAGCCCTCCAAAGGCCACCTGACTAGGATGTAAGAAAAGTCTTTTGTCTAGAGGCTGTCTAAAGTCACGAGGAGATGCCAATACAAGGGGTAGTTGGGTCCTGAAGGTTTTCTCAAGAGATGGCAACTTTGCAACTGTCTGTAAAACTACTCATTCTTCACATCAGACTCTTTAGACTTTTCATCTGAACTTTTCAGGCTAGCTCAAGTTTTATTAGAGACATCAGATAAAGCTGATAAGAGATTTTTGTCTCCTCCAGGCCCTTTCAAGAGGAATTTTCTACCTCGCTCATGATTAATCTATAAAAATTATACAAGTCACTCTTGAGGGGGAATCCCAGTTACCCTGGGTTTGATGACCCACTGAAGAAAGTGCACAGTCATTTTATAAAGAAAGTTTTCTTTTACTAGCCACAATAGGAAACAGCCTGGTAGAGAGCATAGATCTCACACAGAACTGTATTGCTCATATACCGAAAATATAGTAGTCTCTAGAAAATAAACAGAGAAGACAGAACTTTAAGTGTTATTTTTAAAAGACTAACACACATTTTTAATAATATTTTAAAGAGATAATGTTTTTGGTGTATGTGTCTATTCTGAGAAAATACAGGAAAATCAAACTAATTAGCCTTTTAATAGATCTTTTGATTTGATTTCTTGTTTGTCAAAAGCTAAAAAAAAGAAGGCTTCTTGATCCATTTCTCTTTGCAGCGGTAAACTGCCTGTGCCATAGAATCAAACCCATGTATAAAATAAAACCACATCAGAATAAAGCTAGCATATCTCCTCTTGTATTTTATCTTGATAGTGGGAGAAAAAATAATGAAGTACTTTTCCTTGCAATTATATTTGATCTGCATATACATCTGTTCAGTCTCCCCAGATTACTCTTTTTTAATAACTCTTGGGTTTACATTGCTTCCTTCTTGAATGCTATTCTTCATTGTAATGTGCAGAAGAATTTACAGAGTACTTACTCCCCATATGAACAATTGAGGCACTCAACTAGAACTGTACAATTTTTTATTTACAGTTGGACTGTAACTGTGCTTATGTAAAAATGCAACTTTAGAATTACTTCGGTTATTCAAAACAGATTTCATTGAGAAGAAAAGATAAGGATGAATTAGCATGAAAGAAACACTTTGTTTTGACTCGTTCAGAATAAAAATGTTAAGGTTGTCTTAAAAAAGACCAACTAGTTTTGAGATGTATCAAGATTTAATTTCCAAAAGATAAGTATCTAAAAAGAAAGTGTTAGTAATTTTAAAGTAAGCAACATGAATAAAATTATGCATAAAACAGTATTTCAAAATATAGTGCTGGGAAACCTTAAAAGGCAATAAAGACTAGCAGCCCTCTGAGAAGTGCCTCTTGGCACTTTCAGAGGAGGAGAACCACATATATTGTGTAGCATAAGTGAACCCAGAGCAATTCCAAAAAGAAGGAATGGAGCTACTTGAAGTGTGCAGAGGTGAAAAGAAGAACTTTTAAAGATCTATTAATTTTGGGGGGGGTCTCTGTTATTGTTTTGGGAGTTTTTTAAATGGAATGAAACACACTACTGCAAGGAGAGGGGATAGCAACAGGACCACAATTGAGGGGTTGCTGCTGGCTTCCCACAGGAACTCTCAGCACTTTCTCAAAGTGCGTGATGGCAGCCAGATCTCACCCCACGGATTCAGCAAAGATCTGCGCTGTGTGCCAGCCCTCACAGACAAAGGTTAAATAAGGAGACTGTTTTTCTTCTGCCCTGGGCTGCATGTGCAGAGGTAGTAGTTATACCCAAAGAGCCAGAGGAGCAGTAAGTAATTCCACATTTCACACTGCTACCACTTGGCCATCACCAAAATTTCACTGCTGTCACTAAGGAAGAGATGCTGCCATACTGCCTCAGAAAGAGATACATAAAGAAAACAACCTTCCAGCAGCCAATTAAAACATCGGCCAAATGCTCAGGGAAAATTTCTGTAAACACAGGAGAAGAATGTCAGCTTTTAGGAAAGTGGGTGCTTTTAATAAACATGACGGGGAAGGACTGCATGACAGACTGCTGAGGGGAGTCAGAAACTTACAGTGCCTTTATGAAGAGGGTAAGATCCAGCTGCTGTATGATCTGAGCTAACACAGTATGCCTGGGTTTTGTTATCAGGGTAGAAAGTAGAAAAATAAGAAATATAATTTTGGAATTATTAGAGAAGTTTGCTATCAGAAGGCAGAAATACTCTTGTGAGGAATATTTTTCAAATTAAGTGGAAAAAACAACACTTTGGCTAGAATACCAGTGTGTACTTCAGGTGACCTGAGATCATCTCCTTAACCCACCAGAGGTGAAAGAGCAGATTGAAATATATTTTTAAAAAATGCACATGCTATATAGCACATTTAAGTATGGATGAATCTGGGAGAAGCTTTGGAACAACTCTTAACGGTTACTTAGGAATCTACACAATATGCCTAAATCACGCAGATTTAGACAGGGAAGGACGTTTCTCACTATTTTCAGCAGCATATTTCTAATAATCTCCTTGTCTCAGCCCACACCAGGGGAAATCTTACACTCCGAGTCCATTTACCACACTGGATGTGCCATTTATCAAGAGAAAAATAAAGCTGAAAAAGAAACAGAGCCCATGTTTTCTGTAGCTAATGGCACTAATCAGCTATTGATGAGAGTCCTCAATGGTAGTAATAGACCAAGCATTAATGAAGAATGCTGACTGCTGATCTATTAGGAAGATATTCATATGACAGTGAAGAACTGTTGTTAGAGAAAATGTCTATTCAACAGAACTATAATAGCACCTAACAGGAGTGCAACACACAGGTTCAAGCTATTCTATCATGTCCATCTCTAGTAGACTATACGAGCTATTGTGAAGATGACCTTGCTGAAAAGCATGCGAAGTACGGGATGCTCCTTCTGGCTCAGGAAGCTAATTAAAAAGAAAAAGCTACAGAACAAAATACCTGAAAATACCTTTAGCTAATTAGGATCTCTGGCTGATAACAAAGCAAG
This sequence comes from Apaloderma vittatum, assembly GCF_000703405.1. Taxonomy (NCBI): domain Eukaryota; kingdom Metazoa; phylum Chordata; class Aves; order Trogoniformes; family Trogonidae; genus Apaloderma; species Apaloderma vittatum. Next base: position 6,708 of record NW_009726577.1, on the reverse strand, counting down.
AAAAATTGCAAAGATCTACTACAAGTTCTTAGAGTCTATTTTAGCTTCTTTTTTTTTATTTTTAAGCTATATGAAGTATTTTCCTTGCAAAATTATGTGGAGTATTTTTATTCGTAATAACTGAAAGTAATGTACTGTATTTTATGCTATTGTAGAATTGTGTAAAGGTTATTTTGCTGCTAGTTCAATGCATATTTTCATATGCAAATGACTCAAATTAAATTATCTCAAATAGTAGCAGAAATTCTAGCAGAATAGTATTTTTAATATAAATCATCATCCCCTCAAGTCATATTATAGATAGAGAATTGCTTCTGTATTTATATTTTTCATTAAAAATAAAATTATTAATTTCACAAGTTAATTTACTTTCCCCATCACACCACCAAAATTGAAATTAAATATTCTAATGCTTAGAGATATTAAAAGATTCATTTACTGAAAGCAGCTTATTGTTTTAGGAACATTTTCTTGATAAGTGCATGTTGCTGCTATGCTATTACAATATTTGTAACGATTTTATTGAACAAATTGTGTAGTGTCGCTTGGGTTTCATTAAGCTTTACAGAACTCATATTTGTCTGCTCAGGAACATGCAAGAGACCTCATGATCATCTTCACTGTGAGTATTCTTCCTATTTTGAATATTTGAGCAGAAGACTGCAATAACCTTAGTCACGGATTTTACTGCAAAGGCCAGCTGTAGCACAGGGACTGTCCTTCTGCAGGGCCTCGCTATATTTAACTGAACGACCTGCTTCCCCTACACACCATATGCAGTCACTTTTAGTTCCACTTAAATTTCTTTCTATTATAACATGATCATAACCTTTAAAGATAAATCTTAGTGAACCATAGTAATATGTTTATACGACTTAGATGAAAAAACCTTTGGCATTTCCATAGTCTCTTTTCCCTCAAAAGAAAAATGCTTTCCTTTTGTTTAATACTATGGCTTATTCTTTCCTCTATTAAAGAAATGATAGTTTTGCTCTATTTTTTTAATTTTATATTGCACCTAACTGAAGTCAAAGAAAGCTCAGACCAGGCAACTCTTTGGAATAATTTTATGTTGGGGTAACAAGAAAAATATATATTGCAGGGAGATTATGCCATCAGCTAGACAAGAACCTGTGTTTAGTCACTGAGGCACCTGAAGGTTAATCAGATCTTCAACCAATCCCATCATCAGAGATATGATGAATATCTCATTCGAGTAATTAGCACGCAAATACAGACATTCTGAAGGTATTTGGAATGGCTTAGACAGTGACCTGGAAAAAGAATACAGAAGTAATATCCCATATTAATATGCTCCAAAAATTACTACAGTCCCACCTAGGTCACCTTCACAAGCCCAAAAGACTTGCAGGTGTGAATAAAAATAACAAGTAATAATGGTGGATGATGCTCATCTTGCTTTTATCAGATTTTTTCTGGAAATCAAGATTGTGAACATTGTGGTTGTGTTCAACCTGGAGGAGAAAGTAGTTCTATAGAGTTAGGATATGCGTATATCAAAGATATATTTTTTTTTATTTTATTTTACACAATACAGAAGGCCTGAAATAAGATAATCAGACTCAGTGTAGGGCAAAACTTTGAGAAATACCTTCTTCACACCAAGACCACAGAAAGCAATTCACTCCTGTAACAACAAAATATAACAGCCTAAGGCAGAAAATGAAGTCCTTCTGCTCACTTTCCAAGGATTTCTTCCATGGTACAGCCTTGTGTAACGGAGACACGTATGGTAGCACAGTGCTTTATAGCAAGATAAGTGATTATTGTATTATAAGCAAAAGAATTTATACAACTATGATTTCTACAACACTATGATTAGTTAATACTGTTATCATCAGTCTTGCCAAACATCGATTTTTCCCCACATCAAAGTATTGCAGGCCTTGAAGCATCAAGGTTTAGAACCAATCTACCAAAACCTAAAGCAAGCCTCCAAGCAGTGACATTTAGAATTTATAAATAGATTAATAAATTATAAAAAAGAAAAAGAACAACCTGAATGGCCTTTCTTCTTCATGAGACAGAAGGCTGTACAAGGGGAGCACAAGGTGAACTGTTTGTTGGTCGGATCAAATTTCTTGTCGGTTTTTGACACTGCTTTGATTATACAGTCAGTAATAACTCCAAGAACAGAATTATTAACTAAAAAGGTTAATATCTTGACTTAGATTTCTGTTCTTTTTTGTAACAAAGTCAAAACAAAAATTCACATAAAGATGAAAAAAAAAATCACACAAGTTCTAAATCAGAAATGTTGAAAGGAAAACCATCAGTATCTTCTATCAAAATGGGATGATGTAGACAAACAAAATTTTATCTTTTGTGGATATCAAAGAGATAGTACACATTTCATTTCATGTTTCCCAGTCAGCAAGTGAGAACATTTAAATCCACATATTTTCCTGATTTTGAATGAGGAAAAAAATCCCGATTTTAACTGAAGCAAAAAGAATCATGTTACAGAGGAAATTCAAGTAGGTTTACTACGAACTGACAGACAGAAAGCAGAATATAAAAATAAATGGAAAAAGTCCCATTCACTGAATAAAGTGTCATTACACAACGTGCTAATCTTCCTCACTTCAGCGAGGCTTGACTATTGCCTACAACTTTCCATGATCACTTTGATTCAGCATAGCTAACAAATTGCAGACTTGAACCCAAATGATGGATTTCTGCACAGCACTAAAAATAAATAATTGGAATACATTTTATCTTCTTCAAATCAGACTATTAAGAGATTTATGCACACTTTCACATGCACACAAAGACATACAATTTACAGGGGGGAAAAAAAAGTAAAAGTGTGACCCACGACTTAAGTTATCAGGCTACACCATCAGATTAAGTTGTTCCAGCCACATCCCTCCTCCATCTGTTTGTAGGACTGGACTCTAATCTAACACGTAAAGTGATCTAGAGACTTTAAAAGAGAGAAAGAAAACAAAAAAAGTCTTAAAAATATCCTATACCTCTTAAACTACCTCACTCACCAGTTTATAATCTGATTTCAAAACTGGATGCAGAAATAAAGAAGAAACATACTGGCAGAAAGGTGAGGAATGGGTGGGAGAACCTCTCATAAACAGGTTTGGACTACAGAGAAACTCACTGTGAAACACCTCTGCCTATCCAACAATTGACAACAAAGGTCACATTTCCAGTCAAAATTGTATAGTTTTCTAAATAAACCTGCAGAAACTTATATCCTATTATAAAGCCCTATAAACTTTATGCCAAAAGCATGACAACTTTCAATATTCCTTCATTAGCGCATTTGAATTTAAAAAATCCTGTAAAGCCCAGCATTCATGTTTAACAAATGTATAAAATAAAATAAAATAAAATACCATGCAGATAAATTATGGAGAAACAGTTTACCAAGTAAAAGTGTCAGACACCTATAAAAAAAACTTATTGATAGAGATTTCTTTAAAAGATAATTGTATTTCTTTCATAGTGCGAGGAAATATAAAAGATATTTAGAAACTACATAGGCAAATTTTGACTATCATGTTTTCATTACACATCCTGAAAATATAACAAAAAGACACATTTTTTAAACAAAAAAAATTGTCTCTGAATGAGCCAATATTTCAAAATGATAATACATGACAAAATATATCAAAATAATTATAAAACTGATTCAGAGAAAAATGACTGTACATATTTTAAGTTAAACAGCAAGCTGTTAGTCTAAGCAAGAAAATCCTCTGCTTCTCATTCACTTTTCTTCCTAGATTTTAAAGAAACACAGAATGACTGAGGTTGGAAGGGACCTTTGCAGGTTCTCTAGTCCAACCTCCTCCTCAGAGCAGAGTCAGCTAAGTGCAGGTTGCTCAGGAATGTGTCCAACAGGCCTTAAATATCTCCAGGAATGGAGACTCCACAACCTCTCTGAGCAACTTCTTTCGGTGTTTCACTGCCCTTACCATTAAAAAGAGCTTTTTCCTACTTTTAAATGGAATTTAATGAATTTACATTTGTGCTTATTGCCTTTTGTCCCATCACTGGACACTGCTAAGAAAAAACTGGCTCTGCCTTCTCCGTTCTCTGACATCAGGTCTTTATAGACATTGATAAGATTTTCCTTGAGCCTTGCCTTCTCCATCACTGAAGAGTCCCAGCTGTATCAGCCTCTTCTCACATGAGGATGCTCCAGTCCTTTAATCATCTTTGTAAGAAGGAGCTAACCATGCCTGTCCTGTACTGGGGAGCCCAGAACTGGACACAGCACTCCAGATGTCTTACCAGTGCTGAACAGAAGATCACCTCCCTCCTCCTTCGGGTAACGCTTATCCTAATGCATCCTTTGCCACAACTGCACATTGCTTGTGTATATGTCCAACTTGCTGTCCATGGGAACCCCCAGATCCTTCTCCGCAAAGCTGCTTTCCAGTCAGTCACCCCCCAGCCTGTGCTGGTGCCTGGAATTAGGTATAACGAAGGGCAGGAATTTGCATTTCTCTTTGTTGAACTTCATGAGTTACCTGCAAGCCCCTTTTTTCAGCACGTCGAAGTCCATCTGAACAGCAGCACAGCCACCTGGTCCACCAGTCATATCTTCCCATTTTGTATCATTTGTCAACTTCCTAAGGGAATACTCTGCACAGATCATTAATGAAAATGTTAAACAGTATTGGCCCATATATCAGTCCCAGGGATCCTCCACTAGTGACTGGCCCATACCTTATCAATTCTTTTTTGAGAATGTTACTGAAACGGTGTTGAAAGCCTTGCTGAAAAAAGATCAGCACCTATCACTGCTCTCCTCTCATCCATGGAGCTAATCATCTCAGGCCATCAGGCTATTATCAAGCATTACTTCTCTTTCATAAATCCATGCTGAACAATCCCAAACACTTCAATGTACTTCATGTGTCTGGAAATGACTTCCAGAAGGATTTGCTCCTTCAGCTTCCCAGGGACTGAGGTAAGGCTGACTAGCCCATAGTTCCCTGGATGCTCCTTCTTGAGGACAGAACATTTACTTTCTTCCAGTTCTCAGGAACCTCTTCCAATCATCAAAACATTTTAAAGACAATCAAGAGCAGCTTCACAATAGTATTTACAAGCTCACTCAGCACTTGTGGTGTATTCCATCAAGTCCTACAGACCTTGAGTTTGTTCATGTTTTCTCTAATATGGACTCAAAGTTCTCAGATTCAAGATACCAGCTTCTGCAAAGTTGTTCTGAGAACAATGTTATAAGGAATCCACAGCTTCAATTATTGCTTTGCTTTTAAGAAGGATGTTTAGACATGAGTTTTGGGTAGGCCAGGATTCTACTTTCAAATTGTTTTGCAAAGCAAAAAATTGTGATCACAGGAAAAAGAAGGTACATTAACAAGCAACAGGGAGTTGATTAATACACAGCTGAAGACCTAAAAATGACATGGTTTTCCTGGCAAAGTATCTTCACGAGCAACGGGGAGCTGATACAGCTGAGGATAAAAAATTCCATGAATTTGTTGGCCAACTCATAGAAACTCTACATGTTACTGCAGGATACTAAATGCATAGTCCTGTGAGATGCTGGGTCTCACTCCAGTAATTAAATTCTCTGCAAACTCAAGTCCTGTTCTGGGTTCACGATTGATCAGTTTAAGGATCCTATTTTTATTATCTTTAGCACGTTGTTTACACTTCTCAGAATGAGTCTACTTCCTTTTAATTACAGTTTGGCAAGTCATTGCTCCGAACTGCTTGTTCAAAGATGCTTTGAAAATTAAACTTTTAAGTTGCAGAAGAAAATTATTACAACTGCACACAGTTACAGTCAAAGTCCAAAGAAATGCATAGATTTCTCACTGAGTGACTCATCACCCTTCTTTCTAGAATATGGATGAATCTTCAAGGCGCAACACATTCACAAATATTTAGTCTTCCAGACAGGCCAAATATCCAATGGCATGAGTTACAGGGAAAAAAAACCGCAACACTGAGCAGGTATATTTTTGTGTAAGAGCTGCTGCACTAGAACAAACCAAAGGTTCATGCAAACTGGTATATGGTCACTAATAATGAACATGAAAAAGTTTTGAGGATACATATAACAACATCAAGAAAAGTTATTATGAAAAGAGTTGTGACCTTTACTCCTCATGTACAATTCACAGATAAACATATAGGAGATATGCAAAAATTAGGAAGAATAAAACAGTATGATGATTACTAGTGAACAATATGATTTGCAGAGCATAGATAATTTCAGTGAAATAAGATTACTGTTTCAAAAAGATAACTTTCTGTGTAGATGCCCTGTTATGCCATCTAAGAGATCCCTGAGGTAACAATAAGGCTACAAAGACCCTAACTTGGGTCCTGGAAACAGTGTGCCCTATCAAAGTACTGACCTCAGACAGAATAAATCTCACTTCTCAGGAAGGTTAGATGTTAGGGACAGCATCACATGAAGCAATGTACTGTTTTCACTTCTATAGCCAGCTAGCTATGTCCTGGTGTGAGCGCCTATCCTTCACGGGCAAACGTAGGTGCTCTATCAACATATGACTTCAAGTTTCACAAAGTGTCTGGCTTCCCGTCACATAATATTTGAAATAAAGACAGCATTACACAAATGTTATGAATCTCCATTTTCTTTAAATTGACTAAACTGATGGAGCGAGAAAAGTTTCTGTACACAAAGAATAAGTAAGTTTGCCGACGACATCAAGCTGTGTG